>NC_092797.1:5588616-5861215 GCF_918797505.1 Bemisia tabaci | reverse complement strand
TGGATTTACTCATGATACTCATGAAATTATCCTCGATTAGTTTTTCTAGTAGGTGTTCTGCGCACTTAAGTCTAGGGAATCATGCATTTTCACCATTCAGAGGTGATGAAATTATATTGAATTAAAGAAAGTAGGTTATGTAAAAACTTTAAAAGCTTCCTCCTACAGAGTTTACTCAAGTTCGTAGATTTAAAATAAAAAGAAGGCATAAATATATCCTGCTGGCCTTGGAAGAAATCCATGTTGCCCTTTCTTACTCTTGAAATAAGGTCTCGTGAGTCCATTCTCCGCCGTTTTGAGTTGAGCCACCTTACATCTTACTTGAGCTTTTTGTCTGTGGTGGTGACAGAGCAACTTTCAGAAGCCTTACGACAGGAGCCTCCAGAGTCAGGGGATGAAGAAAGATAGCAAAAATGATGCTACAACGTTGCCGAAGTACAGGATCAACTGAAATAAAAAAGAAAAATTTTACTATGATTTGACAGGAAAATGGTAAAAAAGTGGGCTCGCATTTTTTTCTTTGATTTATCGTGCAAGCAATGAAAGCCTTTTTTTTGGCCAAACTTTTTTTATTACAAAATAAGAATTCGGTGAAAAATTCGTGACTATTTTCCTCTAGTTTTCCGTAGAAATTCATAAAGCGCAACTTTTGCGCAAATTTGAGTTTGGAGTTGCGAAACCCCCGGTTTCGCGCGGAACCGAACGATGTCATCTGGCACCACCAGAAACGAGCACGGGTTTGTACGACCAACAGATCGTTTTCGATAGTGGTTCGATGTATCGTTTGGTTCAAAACAATAGAACATAACCTGAAACAAAACTTTCAGGATTTCAGTCGGAAAAGCTGAAAATGAGAAAATTCCTAACTATTTCACCTTGCGATGCCATTTAGTACTTACATGAATATGAATCAAAAATCTGTCAGAAAAACCCCGTTTCCTCAGATCACTCGATTGACTTTTGAGGCTATGTTTACATGTTGAACCAATCGATATCGATACAATCTCACCTATTTGACGTATCGAAAACGATCTATTGTCTTTCTACTCCTCGTATATGAAAACAATAGGAAAGTCGAAACGTTATCTTCAGAATCAAAGAATCAAACCTCATTCATGGTATCCGCGGGTAATCAAGCGACAATTCACATTCAAATTCGTTTTAATTGAACGAACATAGATGGAAATTGAGAGGAGATACCGATTCGACCGCCGCACGGTGGATCGAGTCAATCAGAGGGGTCGGAACATGCTATTGTTGGTGCGGTGGCGTTTGCGGACGTGGCGTTTGCGGACGTGGCGTTTGCGGATTCTAAGAATCGGGTGGCGTTTGCGGATTCTCATACAGGGTTATTCAAAAGTTACGCACCACTGGCCATAACTTTAGTTCTAATTATGATATCGATTTGCGGTTTGTGGCGTCCTTCCTCATATCGAGGGGGAAACTTTTTGAGGTACTTTTCAGTTCTTCACCCCCCCAGGGGGAGGGGGGGCGGGGGGCAACTCAAAAATTTCAAATGGCAACCCCCATCATGTGATACATCGTTAGAAAGAGCATGAAAAAAGAAAATTTTTGGCGCAAACCGGAAGTCGATCTGACCCCCCTGTCAAAAGTTAGGGGGGTCCAAAGGTTATTTAGGGGGTCCGTACCTTCATTTTTTAGAGTAGCTTCGGCGGCTCTTGGACATACCGTTTCTCTTTTCAAAGAGTCCTCGAATACTCCAAGTCTGATACCGAAGTCTTCATATTGCCCCCGGGCCACCACAGCCCCCCCGTAGGGGGGGATGGGCCTGTTACAATGAAACATTGCATTAAAATGCGAAAAGTCACAGAAGAGCTTCAAACTTAGCATCAAATCCGAGTGGAACTTCTTGCCAATGTTAACGCAAACGCAGCCTGCGACTTTAAAGTGAGTTTTCAAAACTCTTAGCCCCCTGCCCCCCCTCATTTTTGGTTGCAGAGCGGGTAAAAACCGGGAAATTCACTACAAATAATGCCCGAAACTAATGTCCAACTTGAGGAGGACCCTTGAAACGTTGCGATCAGTCGGAGCATTGAAATACAAGGACTGCCACCCCCTTAAAGTACGGAAACATCCAAAACACCCCCGCTGCCCCCCTCATTTTTCGTTGCGGAGCGGGTAAAAACCGGGAAAATCGCCAGAAATGATGCCCGAAACCACTGTAGAACTTGACGAGAACCCTTGAAACGTTGCGCTCAGTCGGAGAACTGCAACACAGGAACTGCCGCCCACTTTAAGGACGGAAACATCCATAAAACCCCCGCTGCCCCCCTCTTTTTTCGTTGCAGAGCTGGTAAGAACCGGGGCATCATTTCTGGCGATTTTCCCGGTTTTTACCCGCTCCGCAACGAAAAATGAGGGGGGCAGCGGGGGTGTTTTGGATGTTTCCGTACTTTAAGGGGGTGGCAGTCCTTGTATTTCAATGCTCCGACTGATCGCAACGTTTCAAGGGTCCTCCTCAAGTTGGACATTAGTTTCGGGCATTATTTGTAGTGAATTTCCCGGTTTTTACCCGCTCTGCAACCAAAAATGAGGGGGGGCAGGGGGCTAAGAGTTTTGAAAACTCACTTTAAAGTCGCAGGCTGCGTTTGCGTTAACATTGGCAAGAAGTTCCACTCGGATTTGATGCTAAGTTTGAAGCTCTTCTGTGACTTTTCGCATTTTAATGCAATGTTTCATTGTAACAGGCCCATCCCCCCCTACGGGGGGGCTGTGGTGGCCCGGGGGCAATATGAAGACTTCGGTATCAGACTTGGAGTATTCGAGGACTCTTTGAAAAGAGAAACGGTATGTCCAAGAGCCGCCGAAGCTACTCTAAAAAATGAAGGTACGGACCCCCTAAATAACCTTTGGACCCCCCTAACTTTTGACAGGGGGGTCAGATCGACTTCCGGTTTGCGCCAAAAATTTTCTTTTTTCATGCTCTTTCTAACGATGTATCACATGATGGGGGTTGCCATTTGAAATTTTTGAGTTGCCCCCCGCCCCCCCTCCCCCTGGGGGGGTGAAGAACTGAAAAGTACCTCAAAAAGTTTCCCCCTCGATATGAGGAAGGACGCCACAAACCGCAAATCGATATCATAATTAGAACTAAAGTTATGGCCAGTGGTGCGTAACTTTTGAATAACCCTGTATTTTGACGGTGGCGATTGCGGACAGGCTGAACAGGGCCGGTGGCCTTTGCGGATCCAGAGAATTTCGGCGGTGGCGATTGCGGACGGAGGGGTAGGCACCTACATATGCTGCCCCCCACCCCTGCACTGTATATTAAAGAGAAAAATTACTGGGGAGGCTCTGGATTCCTTTTCGTGGATGTAGAATGAAAAAAATATTAGTATTAAACATTAGTATATTATATTAGTATAAAAACATATGAGCAGTGAACATACAGTAAATTTTTAAAAAAAGGCATATCAGAAATCGCAAGAAACTGAAAAATCGTCAATTTCAGTCCATTTTTAGGATGAAAAACATGTTGTAAATTCTAGTCCAAAATTACTGAAAGTCAAAAAATTAAAATATGTTTCCATTTTTCGTATGTAATTTTTTAGCTTTCAGTAATTTTGGATTAGAATTTACAACATGTTTTTCATCCTAAAAATGGACTGAAACTGACGATTTTTCAGTTTCTTGCGATTTCTGATATGCCTTTTCTTAAAAATTTACTGTACGTTCAATTCTCATATGTTTTTATACTAATATAATACTAATGTTTTCTACATCCACGAAAAGGAATCCAGAGCCTCTCCGGTAATTATTCTCTTTAATATACAGCGCAGGGGTGGGGGGCAGCATATGTAGGTGCCTACCCCTCCGTCCGCAATCGCCACCGCCGAAATTCTCTGGTCCGCAAAGTCCACCGGCCCTGTTCCGCCTGTCCGCAATCGCCACCGTCAAAATATGAGAATCCGCAAACGCCACCCGATTCTTAGAATCCGCAAACGCCACGTCCGCAAACGCCACGTCCGCAAACGCCACCGCACCGCTATTGTTAACTAAAACTGCGAATTTTGATGTTACATTCGTCACATTTTAAATTTTAAGGGGTTCTTCAAAAAGAAAATATCACGAGGAAACCGATGGAACAACTTATAAAACTTCCAAGTCTCGTATCAACAGAGTTATAAGCGTTTAAAGTTTCCGAATTTTGTCCGACCTCCCCCATTGACTCGATCCATTGTGCGCCGTGGCACATCTTTTTCATCATTTTCCCGCCATCGCGGCGTGTTTTTGAAATTCCCTCGAGTCTTTCGACTTTTTAAAAGCGGGCTTGTCCGGGATTCGGCGCAAAAAGTACGCAACAAATCACCACGGAATCTGCTCACCTGGTACTTTCAGAATATGAAATAAAAAGCACAAAGTCTAGGTACCCATTGTCTCGTAATTGTATTTAGCAAATGGGTGGTTTTTATACGAGGATTAAGAAGAAACAAGTGGTTAGAAATGAAAACAAAATAATATGAACTATGCATAACGATAATCCGGGTATCGGAACTTGGCTGTTTTGAAAACGCCTTCAAATGCGACGTGATACCTCACGCATTCCGGAGAGTTCAAATAGTTGTATCATTGCGCCGTAAGAATGTGACGGAAGATTACAATTGAAATAGCCTTCACGCACGCTGGCCTTTTCGATTTCCGTTCACATTTTTGCAGTCATCAATGCATAGCTTAAATGCGCTTCAGCTAGAATTGTATGAAGCAAATGGGTGGTTTTTATACGAGGATTCAGAAGAAACAAGTGGTTAGAAATGAAAACAAAATAATATAATCTATGCATAACGATATTCCGAGTATCGGAACTTGGCTGTTTTGAAAACGCCTTCAAATGCGGCGTGATACCTCACGCATTCCGGAGAGTTCAAATAGTTGTATCATTGCGCCGTAGGAATGTGACGGAAGATTAAAATGGAAATAGCCTCCATGCACGCTAGGCTTGGCGATTTCCTTTGACATTTTTGCAGTCGTGAATGCATAGCTGAATTGCGCTCCGGCTAGAATTGAGGAGCATTCCCGAAAAGGGGCACATACGCCCCTTTTTCCGGAAATGGCAGAAACGGATTCCTCGCATCCTAATGTACCAATGTCCCGAGTTTCAGCTTAATTGATCAATTTTTGGAGCTAAGAGACCAAGTTTTGTGAGGCTAAGTCAGGCGTATTTCATCTTTTCGCCCCTGGGTACGGTCGCCGCGACGCGACGTTGAGGAGATAGCGCGCAGGGCAGGCAGGCAGGTGATGGGTACTGATATAAGTAAGGATCCCTCATTACAGATGCATCGCACTGATTCTACTAATCAATGCAATATAATCGGGTTGCAGTGATTGTCTATGCGTTTTACCGGTGACACGTGAAATTCTGTAATTATTAATAATTCAATTTTTAATGGTCTCTTGTGGGTTTTAATTTTTCGATTTTTTCGCGTGTTTTGCTGTCTTTTTTATTAACGATGATCGAAAATGATCCACCCGCACGTTCGCGATCGAAATTATGATTTATTTTCGTTTAGAAACTCGTTAAAGTCTTGAAAATTTAGCTTTGAAAGCCAAAACCTATAACCACCGGTCCATTTCCGGAAAAAGGGCACATAACGGAAAATTTTAAAAAATTCCTCCCACAACACTGAAAGAAGTGTAAGTTTTACCAATGGTCGTTATTCATTCTAGGGTGTATGAACGTTGATATGAGTGCCCCAGTTCCGATGTATGTCATCATCAGTGCCCAGAAAGTAGGAATGAAAACTTCAAATGCGTTTTTCTCACGACTTGTTTTTTCGGTATGTGCCCTTTTTCCGGAAAGCTCCTCAATTGTATTTAGCAAATGGGTGGTTTTTATACGAGGATTAAGAATAAACAAGTGGTACGGAATATAACAAAATAATATGAACTATGCAAAACGATAATCCGGGTATCGGAACTTGGCTGTTTTGAAAACGCCTTCAAATGCGACGTGATACCTCACGCATTCCGGAGAGTTCAAATAGTTGTATCATTGCGCCGTAAGAATGTGACGGAAGATTACAATTGAAATAGCCTTCATGCACGCTGGCCTTTTCGATTTCGTTCACATTTTTGCAGTCATGAATGCATAGCTTAAGTGCGCTTCAGCTAGAATTGTATTTAGCAAATGGGTGGTTTTTATACGAGGATTAAGAAGAAACAAGTGGTTAGAAATGAAAACAAAATAATATGAACTATGCAAAACGATAATCCGGGTATCGGAACTTGGCTGTTTTGAAAACGCCTTCAAATGCGGCGTGATACCTTACGCGTTCCGGAGAGTTCAAATAGTTGTATCATTGCGCCGTAAGAATGTGACGGAAGATTACAATTGAAATAGCCTTCCTGCACGCTGGCCTTTTCGATTTCGTTCACATTTTTGCAGTCGTGAATGCATAGCTGAATTGCGCTCCAGCTAGATATTACATTTTCGAAAAGGCTGTATTTTTGCCCGCGAATGCCTCCCGCCAACCTAAATATTAAGAGGGACCAAGGATCCGTTTTATGTAACTGTTTAATACTTACAACGAGTCCGTTGTGTAAGTGAAGGGGGCCGTCCATCTGGAAACTGGTGAGGACCATGATCACAGGGTGAACTAGGTATGCGCAGTAAGTTAACCTGCTCAGAGGTTGCAGTAGTCGGAATGACAGAAGAGAGTTCACACAACCTGTAAAATTTTATAGTTATTTTATTTCTCATTTATGATATTTATCAATAGAGAGTCTATGGTTTTCTGTGTAGAATTATGATTTCCAAGGTGTATACACTGAAAAAAAAGATTGGTAGAATTTACCATTCCTTTACGCTGTATTTCACACAGCGTGAAGAAATGGTGAACTCTACCAATCTTCAAGTCGATTCTGCTAGAGGAATGGTTACCTGTACCAGTATATAGTAACGTTTACCTTTCTTCTGGCAGAATTTACTCTGAATTAACGCTGTGTGAAATACAGAGTGAAGGAATAATAAATTCTACCAATCTTTTTTTTCAGTGCACCATCAGTAAAACCGGAAAATGAAGAAATTCGATGTTATCAGGAAAATACTAAGAAAGTCTGTCATGGATCAGGAAATACTGAATGTTTCTAGCATTTTCCCAAAATTTAATTCATTTCATTCTATAGTTTGATTTTAAACCAAACGAGTGTCAATTTACTCCCGCGTAAAATCAGTAGCTCCTGTCTAAAATATCTGAGGAAGCCACAATTAAATTTTAGTTTACACTGTGTTTCAGGACAAAATACGGAAATAATTATTATTAATTATAATAATAATATGCTTAGTTATCATTGAGCATGTTCCGCTCACTCCTTTTTTAATTCTTAAATTCAGCACGATAATGCTGATTTACACCAGACAACCCTAACCGGCATCCCAGGTCATAATTTTGAAAATTTACCCTTTCAAAACATGCACGTCAATCGATTAATTTTGATTCAGTCAAATTATTAATCAATTTGCAATGGATAACTGTAATAGATACTGAATTCGCGATTATTGAAAAATGCGATTAATCGACTAATAACCAATTCGAAAACCTCGATCAATCGATTATTCAACTACTCGAAAAACTCGAGTAGGAATAACGCCGCATGAGCCTTCAAGCGTTGCCAAATTGCCTCCAACAAAATGCGAATTTGCTGAAAATCGTGTGGATATTTTTCTCCCCATTTTTCACAGAATCTTAAACGCAATTTAACCTTCTAAAAATGTCAAGAGAGAACATTCATAATTCTCCTCAAAAATTAACATTTTACCAAAGGAAATTCGACACTTCTCGATGTTCATACGGCGTTTTTCCTTAGCAGCGATATGCCTGTGTCACACTATCAAAGCTAGCCATCAAAATATCAGGGTCAAGTGTTGTGATTGGCTTATTCGATGACTTGGACCAATCACAGCACTTGACCTTGACATTTTGATGGAGTATTTTGATAGTGTGACACAGGCTTAAGGTAGGATATGGAAGCTTTGGAACGCACCTCCATTGCCGGTGCAGCAAGCAATGACGATCCAGGCGAGGGCTGCACCCCATGCAGAATGCCCGACAGAGACATAGAAAGCAGAGCCGGTGACCCCCAGATGGAATATGTGGAGGCCGTAGACCAATGAGGCCAAAGTCAGCAACGAGAGGACCCACCCGAGGAAAATAGTTGTCTGAAATTCATAAAATATCATTTGTGAGGCATTAATTGACGAGTAATTCTAAAATTGCAAGTAAATCTAGATCACGTTCTCCGGAGTCCCGAAGTGTATATGAACTAGAGTCCATTTATACTGAGAGTCAAGACAATTCGGCTCATGGATGTCACAAACGGGAATAAAGATTACAGAAATTGAACGTTTTTCATAATCTTTGATCGGCCCATTCTCAAATGCCTTTCTCCGTTCCTCCTCTCATTCCGTTTGTTCCTTGCCGAACCCGTAATTCCCTGGTCCATTCCAGATTATAATCTTTGCAATTGGTGAAAATGTAATCTTTATTCCCGTTTGTGACACTGTGGAGGCCTAAAATACGGGAACCAATCAGAAATGGATTCAAATTGTCTTGACTCTCAGTATAAAGGGACTCTAATATGAACCAGGGTTCCCAAAGTCAGGAAAAACTGGAAAATGGCAGGGGATTTTAAAAAGTCAGGGGAAATGGCAAAAGTATCGGGGAAAAATTGGACTTCATTTTGCAATTAGGAACTATAAATTCCGACTCATTCGAAAAAAACACGTATGTGCATAAGGAAACTAATGGTTCATACGTTGTCTTTTACTGAATCAGAATTTATAGTTCCTAATTGCAAAATGTGGCCCAACTGTCAATCCACTTTATTAGCTTTCTGGAATGGGTTTAACGTTATCGGGAGAAACGAGACAACATCGGAATGTTCATACGGCGACGAATCGCAAAGTGGGCCTTTTAAGCCCCACCATTCGATGCCGCGATTATTCTAACGCGATTCGAATAATGCGGCGAACACAGTGTGGCCGGCGTTAAACGCTTATTAACGCCTGCACAACTATAGGAATACATCCCGCATTGCGCCAAACAGTGCGGTCGACGTGACACATATCAGCGGATACAAGACGGCGCGGCGTGAATACTTCTCGCACTGCGCCAAACGCAGCGCAGTCGGTCAGTTGGCGTGATACTTAGCGCCTACAAGACTGTAGGAATACTTCCCGCATTGCAATCACAGCACGATGCGCGCACATATTTGAAGCGCTGCGCGCAGAAAAGGCATATCTTAATTGCGGTGTCTCAGAATCTTTGCCCTTGTTTCATACATCATAATTTAAGATAATTCATGGAATTCTTCGAAACTTTTACTGAATTTTCTTCATGATTTTACAATGCTAAAAACGAAAAATGTCAGAAAATTCACCGAATATATGTAGTTACCTCTCTAAAGGATCCTAAAGTATAAATCAGTAGTGGAGATTCTGAAACACCGCAACTGATAAATGGATGTAATTCTGCCAAACGGAACTATTTGCATCATGACGTGAGCCCTGTTATACATATATTCGTAGGGATCCCAGGGCTCATGTCTTAATGCACATAGTTCCGTTTGGCAGAAATACGTCCAAATGCCTTTTCTGCACCCAACGTCCCAATTTCTCCGTGTCAGACCCCACAACCCACCACCCGCGGTGCGGTGAACACAATATCCAACCAGTGTACAACGCGAGCCTGCGATCGTAGTAAACGTCGCAAACCGAGATGCGTGGTTTGGAAGTTTCACCATTGTTGTGCACTCAGGGACTGTCATTCATAGGTTCAGGTACATAAAAAAATGATGCATCGTCGAGATCGATTTTTCGTCAATCGACATTTCGCGGGCAAATTTTATCAAATGCCTGGACAAATAATTAAATTTTGATGGTCCATGAGGTCTTGTATGTTTATAACGAAGGGCTCTAAAGTTTTCAGTGTTTTGGATGTTAGAATCCATCAAATCTATAATCTTCTCTTGTGTATTGCTCTCCAAATGCTCCTCATTTATTTAAACAGTAAACGTTGAAAAAATTCTGTATCTTTAGACATGCTTAAAATACCGAGATAAAAGCTAGTCTGAGGACTAGATGTTCTATATTGACACTTGTATGATGCCAATTTTTACGGAGACATCTTTTCCAGATGAGCAAGTATTTGTTTTTTCTAAAATTAGCCAAATGCTCTGACTTTTAATGTAAGTGAGAACCTTTGATTATTTGCCCAGGCACTTGACAAAATGATCGATTTAACTATTTTCCTGCGGCGGATACAATGCCTATAGAGGCCGATTTGTTCACAATTGTTTCTTTTGAAGACAGACGCATCAGGGTAGTTTTTAGCCTTTGAAAACGGGGTTATCCTTGTGATATGAATATTATAGAGTTTGTCAAGTTCAATCTTAAGGTCTAGAAAATACAGTATTGTAATTTACATTGCTCTTTATTACGTATAAATCACTTACGCAGTTCATTCGCACTTTGCATTTCGTCCTGAACAAATACCATCCAGCGAACATACCAACCAGATATGGTCCCAAACGAGTCCATGGCTTATCATAAAGTTCGTCAAAGTTACCAAATGGGTCTTCGATTCTGAAATTAGATTAAAATTGAACATTTTTTATGAACATTTGAAGCATTTTTTTATAGTGAAGTATCGGGAATGGCACTCCTGGTGGATTCATTACGATGCACCTTAGGTTTTTAAAATATGTTTAATTCCGAATGCGTCTATCCTTCAGGAATATAGTTTTCAAAGAAGAACATAGATTCAGTGTTACAGAATCATGAATTCCATAGTCTGTTCAGTATCCAACCATGTCTTTAAATTTTGAGAATAAATATATTGGAAAATGTAAAGCTCACATTCTTGATATTCGCATGATAAAAGTACTTTCACGGAATAAACGACTCTGCGGCCAAGTCATGAAATTACCTAGATTGGACGTATTTCTGCAAAACGGAACTATGTGCATTATGACGTAAGCCCTGTTAAGCATATATTTTTATGGGTTTCAGGGCTCATGTCTTAATGCACATCGTTCCGTTTGGCAGAAATACGTCCGATTAATTCGGGTAGCGATCCAAAAGCTATAAGTGATTCCATTTGGACTACATTTTGCAATAGGGAAATACTATTTGTGGCTCCTTTCAGAAACAACGTGCGTGCCAATAATTACCTTATGCAGATAGGCGCTTTTGTGAGAGAGCCAGGAAAAGTAGTCCCTTATTTCAAAATTTCGTCCATTTAACCTACCTCTCCAGACGCTGAGCAGGTTTTTTCCGCGTTGAACCAGTTTCTACGTGTAGAACTGAAACGTTGCATGAATATGATACTTTCGCAGGATATATAAATTTAATTTGATAAGAATCATTGAGAAAGTGGAAAAATGCAATGCAGCGTATTGCGCCCTAGGTGATATGATTTACGCCTTACACTTATGATTTTATATTATAGAGTTACATATCGACGGTGAAACTACCAAACCACGTATCTCGGTTTGCGACGTCGCAGACTTCCTGTCATACTTTATTTTTTAAATGAAAAACTACTCAACATCCAGTCTTGAAAATTTCTGTGATTTTTCCTCTTCGTGCGGAGAAAATTCCGTGAAAATTTCAAAGAATGATATTGATTTGGTCTACTTCAAAAAAATAAAATGTGAGCGTAGATTTTTAAACACCGCAAACGAGATACGTGGTTTGGTAGTTTCACCGTCGATATAGAGGTTGATCTAAAAGTTCGCAACACCAGCACTGGGCCCCCTTGTAACTTCTGAGCAAGTCGAGATGTGGGACTCGAAATTATGTGAGTGCTCGTAAGTCAAAGGAAACGACTATTCGGATATCCCTACCCCCCCCCCCCCCCCCAAATCATTGAGGACCACCCTAGAAATGGGCAAAAACCTTATGAGCTATGCGGGTGGCGTAGGACTTTTATTGGATCACTCTGTATAAACTGAGTATTATGAAATATTTCGCACTTACTTAGCAATGTACTGGACGTTGATCGAAATCAGGATTGTCACGAACCATGAGAGCAACAGGAAGAATGCTATGGAAATCGCCGAGAACTTTCCATATCTAAAAAAAAAAATAATGATGTAAGCATAGAAAATTTAAAAAATGAGGAATTTGAAAATATTGCGAAGAATTAGAGAATCGGCCTTTGGTAAATTCCGAAGGAAAGTATGTGCTATTGTGCTGTTTAACAATTTTTTACAGAATCCATCAATCACGGTGTTGAATTTTTTGCGATTCAGCGGTTAAAAATGCGTTGTTACTTAAGTCCTGCAACGCCGAACTGCAAGTATGCAGACTCAGCAAGCCTAGTGGCCGAGGCATGTTTGCTTCACTTTATTCTCTTTTCTTTTCTTTCAGTCTGTAAGAGTCTCGCCTCGACCCCGTATGTTTTATCAATAAAACTACTTGTACGTTTCCAAAAACTAAGCCTCGCAAGTGATTGACCATACCCCCCTGCGCGACACACGGCACCAAAAATCCTTCAAATCCTAAATAAAACGCTGAAGAGCAGAAGGTGGTCGGTAATTAAAATTAATTGAGTTTCTGTTAAAAGGTAGGGGTACAAATATTTTAAGATTTTTTCATTTTAACTTTGTTGTACACGTTTTTCCTTATTTTCGAACAGCAATGCAACAGTGTAACTACGGATGTATACCCTTACATTTTTTAAAATTTCACATAATATAGGCGTTCAAGTCAAAGACCTCGACTTGATCCAAACAGAGTGCCTGGATTAAATTGAATAGGCAACTAATAATGTTTTAGCCTCCGTAAAATTGCATATTTTAAAGTTTGAAGGCATTTCTCGTCGCCGTGAACGAAACGCCCACGGTTGTGGCTAGTTTGATAATACATATGCTCGTATTAATTTAATACGATTAATTAATACTATTAAAAGCTTATCGAAACGAAGGGAATATATACTACGTGCTCTTAAGTTATAATAATTTCTTGTCTGAAACCATACATAGCAACCATCCTCTATAGTTCCCATCCTTCTTAATTTTTTTTCTTTATTTCTGACACATTTTTCGTGAGATGTGTAAGTAAATAAAATCTTACCTCGCCGATAAAAGAAGAATTATAATCCCTAAAATGTAAAATTGAGTATCGTTTGCCATGTACCAACTCCACAGCATGCACTGAAAAATAAATAAAATGTGATGAGGACGAGTTAATACCAAATTATATGCTAAAATATCTTCGGATTAATGTTGAAGTTTGATGTTTTTCGGTCTGTTACAGCTACGTGATGTGTTTCCGGAAGTAAATATCTCCTTTGAACATCAAAAATGTTGAAATATGATCTCCACGACAACCCAGTTTATTTAATTTGATAAAAAAACAATAAAAAACTCTAACTTCAATTGGGGCCAAGCTGATTTGATCATTTAAATTCACAAGAATTTGTTCAAACATCATCGAACTAACCCTAGATTAACTCCTAACAGTGGTAATAACCTTTTTTATGAATGAATTCAACCTTTTCGCTCATGGAAGAAAGAATTATTTTCTCGGGTTAAATTGCACGCCAAACGTCACTATGACAGTCTCAATAATACGAAAATATGGCAGCCTTAATCTTGACGCTCAGCTCAAGCTGCACACACTTTGAACATCACAGTGTGGGAAAGAAACAATGCTCGAAAGAGTTGTCTGCTAAAGCCATTGCAGCGCGCAATTTGAATCGCGTAGGGATTTGTTTTCCTTATGACCGGGCAATTCAAAGTTCCCGTAACCACTACTGGACAATAGAAACGTTAATATCTTAGCTAATAGTTGATTTCAGTGGTTTTCGTGTTATACTTGAAATTCTGGTGAAGAATCTTGTATCAGAGTGCTTAAATTTGTACCTTGTTCAATGGTCCATTCAATCTAAAAAAGCGAACACAGAGAACAGAACTTTCTTATTTTTTCTCAGAAAAAATATTTTATCGGGAGAAACAAGGCAACGTTAGAATGCTCATACGGCGCGGCGTCGAAACACAACATGGGCCTTTTAAGCCCCATAGATCGTATTCGATACATCAAACGGGTGAGATTGTATCGATATCGATTGGTTCAAAACATAAACATAGCCTCAAAAGTAAATTCAGAAATCTGAGAGAACGGATCTTTTGAAACAGATTCTTTATTCTTTGAGTACCAAATGCCAATGCAAAGTGAAATTGTCAGGAAATTTCTCATTTTCAGCTTTTTCAATTAAAATCCTTACAGTTTGGTTTGAGGTTATGTTCTATTGTTTTGAACCAAACGATACATCGAACCGTTATCGAATACGGTCTATTGATCGATGCCGCGATTCTCTTAACGCGATATAAGTTCGAATAATCGCGCCAAACATGGTGCGGTCGGCGTCAAACTCATATCAGCGCCTGCAAGACTCCAGGAATACTTCACGCATTGCGCCAGATAGTGCGGT
Organism: Bemisia tabaci; assembly: GCF_918797505.1. Lineage (NCBI taxonomy): Eukaryota > Metazoa > Arthropoda > Insecta > Hemiptera > Aleyrodidae > Bemisia > Bemisia tabaci. The sequence goes on along the minus strand of NC_092797.1, from coordinate 5,846,762 downwards.
CGGCGTCGAACGCATATTAACGCCTACAAGCCTGCATGAATACTTCTCGCATTGCACCAAACGCAATGCGAGAGCTATTTGCGACAACTATTCGGCTACGGGTATAGGCACATTGCCGCTAGCTGGATTGAAGGAGCATCACACTGTAAAGATGGCTCGACACTCGACCGCGCTCCCTTCCCTGGCTTCCGCGACGCTAAAATCGCCGCAAAACTAGGGCCAAGCGTCAGTTTTTTTTGACGGTCCCTACCCAGTTTTTATTACACTTAAAGGGTCAATATGTATCTTAATTGCAAAGATTCAAAAACTCAGACGATGTTAAAACGATGCAGCGATTCTGAAGCTAGATTCGCGGAAGTATAATTTTGTTTAATAAAAAGAACGAACAAAAGCATCGCGTCGAAATTTCCTGTGATTTCATCTTAAATCATTCAAGAAATTTCTCGAAAACCTCTGAAAATCGTGTGTAGCTTTTTAAAAAAAAATTGATTAAAAATAAAACACGCGTAGAGATGTACAACGTTGCAATCGGAGATAATAACACTTTTTCCCGCGTGCAGGCGTCGATATTTGATTTCATCCACGGCAGGCATAATGAGATAACTATTCGACCACGGGTGTAGGCATGTTGCCGCTAGCCGGATGGAAGGCGTTCTCCACTGCGAGGATGACTCCACCGCGTTCCCTTCCCTGGCTCGCGCGACGCTGAAGCCCCTGTTAAACTTCGGGTTCGTGTCATCATTCTTGACTCTTTGCTCCGGTATTTACCATAATCAAAGGGAAAATGTATATCCTCACTTCCTCAGTGTAACGATTCAGAAACTCTAATGATTTTTACTTTTTCTTTGGTTTCACAAAAAGAAAATAGAACAAACGAAAATATCGCGTCGAAATTTTCGATGCTTATATGTTTGAGATCATTCAGAAAACTACAAGGAAACTCTTCAGAAAAACTGCGTGTAGCTTTTTAAAAACGGTGTTCAAAAATAAAGCATAAAGAGTGGTGCATGACGTTGCAATTAGAGAAAAATACGCTTTCTTTCGCGTGCATCCGTCGGCTTTTGAATCTTTTCATCTCTGAAATAACTTGACCATGGTTGTTCTACGATTTTTTACGTGTAGTTTTTTCTCAGTGGTTGGCGGCTGCGTAGCGGCCACAGGCCCTTAGTATGAGTATCAAATGGTGATGAAAAGTGAAATTGCTAGGAATTTTCTTATTTTCAGCTTGTCCTACTTAAATCCTAAAATTTTTGTTTTAGTTTATGCTCTATTGTTTTGAACCAAACGATACATCGAACCACCATCGCATACGATCTATTGATTCAAAACCAAACAAACCTCCACTGTACCTCTATGCAGCTGCCCAGAGAAAAAATTCGAACATTTTCGAGCGAATATTTTCCGGACCTTTCTTCCCTTCTCCGAGAAAAAATTAGAGAAACCGAGAGAAAATATTACCATGTCTTTCATTGGATACAAGCTGTTGATGTACAAGGCATTCCTCCACCAGTAAAGATCGCAGTTGACTTCATCCCTTCTGAGTGGCTCAAATACTGATTTGTTTTTCAACCATCGCATAGAAAGTTCCGCCATGCCTAACACGAACATGTACGCAGGCGTCAATCTAAACAAATGAATAGTCGTTAATGTCACCTGTTCGGATGAAGTTAAAGCATATCAGTTCTCTAAAAACTAAGACGACAAGGGTGTGAAGCAATGGCGAGGCGTGAATGATCGATTTTCGATATTTTCTCCTTTGAATCTATGGTAAGGAATCGATTAGCAATGTGTTCGTTTGTCGATCCTTCTCCATGGATTTAAAAGGCAGATAAATCCATATCTTGCGGAGCATGCCACGCCACTGCAATAAAGAGAGTAAACGGAGCTCTATACAATAGCTGTATAGTCTGAGGCGAGGCTGTAGGAACCCATTTTATTTAATTTCCAGAAAATTTTAGAAGCGCTCTGAAAACTCAAGAGAAAATAGAGAACGATAGTTTTGACATAGATTGGAATTTTTAAATTACAAACCTGTTCAATCCCTTCATAAAGTATGAAAACGTTAAATTATTACTCTCTGAAAGTTGATGATATGAAACCATTCTTTATGGCTTCTAAAGAAAGTGTCATGATCAAACCAATGGGAATCAGTTATTTGGACTACATTTTGTAATCAGGTAATACAGTCCTGAATCATTTGTAAAAACACTCATGTGAATAGGAAGGAAGATTAGTGGCACATACATTTTTTCTAAACTGAGCCAGTAGCTGTAGTTCCTTCTTGCATAATGTAATCCATATATCAGTTGCTTTCGCACGATTTGCACGAAGAGATTTTCTTTAGATTGTGACCAAGTTCTCCCTGATAAAAGGACATTTTTTTTCGAGGTAAATTTTTTTTCTTTTCCAAAAAAAATTCCTTTAAGTGAAAGAATGAGTTTATTTTAATTCAAGGAATTTTAACCTCCTCGATGAAAAATTTAATTATCTGAATTTTGAAAAATATTAATCCAAAAAAATTTTGTTAGATAAAAAGAGAACCTTTCTTTATCCCTCCCCCCCCCCAAAATAATAATTCTCAAATCAAAGATTATTTTATTGTCACCTGAAAAATGTGTACTGATAAGTATATGACAGAAACTTGTGAATGACTTACCTGACGTATCGGTAGCTTAGCAAGGTAAAGAATTTACTTGTACCCGCTTTGAATCCGTCTTGAGAAGGACGTCTGTTGGAGGTGTCCGATTCTTTGTTAGAGGCTTTGAAGTAGAGATAAGTCACTAACAAACCGCTGTAAGACGGAAACGGCAGTTAGTTTTATTAATTTTAAAGTTTAATTTTTGACGAGCTTCAACTTCTTTTTAGCCTTTGGACTCTGAGACTATGTTCTGAGATTGAAGCGTGAAGCCAAATCATCACTATAAGTCTATACTGACATGCTATAAATGCTATTATTGGTGACGTTATCATAGGATAGGGTGCCGCCTTTTTTTTTTTGAAATTTCAGATAAATCAAGCTCAACTGATCTCAAAGAGGTGTATTAATAAAAAATATTTTTGACAATGCATGTTCATTCGGCGTTGCTAATATTTTGCAACTTTTCCGTTTTTTTACTCACTCAAATAAAAATTGACTTGCCTCTGCGCAATATAATCAGGATGATTATGGTATGATCATAATTTAGGTATATGCTACACTTTTGACTACTTTACTCCTTGATTCCTCCCCTTCTTACCTTTTCTTAAATAGCTGTCGGAATGATACCCGCAGAAACATACCTAAACGTTCCTTCTAAACCTATTTTATAATATGTTTCTAAAATATATAATATCCATTATTGGCCTTGATGAGCCAGTTGTGCTGGTCACAGAATCTTGTTTTGATGCTTTATTCTCGTAGATCAGCTAAAATTAATAAGATCTGTCTAAGCAGCAACTTTCTAAGTTGAATATTAACCGAGATATCGCGCCTTGAAAATCTCGATTTATGACGTCATCAACCGAGGTTGCGCATAACATAGAATGTACTACCGCGGTGGTGACGTCATAAATCGAGTTTTTCCAGACGCGATATCTCGGGTAATAGTCAACGCAGAAAGTTACTGCTTAGACAGATCTTATTATTTTTAGCTGATCTACAAGAATAAAGCATCAAAACACGATTCTGTGACCAGCCCAACTGGCCCATTGTATTTTGTGTGACAATATTTACCTGATGAAGAAAAAGGTGTCCACAGAAAAGGTCGCATTACTGATTGTCTGGAACATGAAGTTTCTTTCTGTCACTGTTCGTAAGGTCTTGTTTTCTAAACAATGCAAACAAATAATTCTAAGTATGTGATAGAGCAGTATTATTATTTCCAAAAATTAGGAATAATGATGGAATGGACTCCTTTACCTAAATAAATGCTCCGAGAACTAGGTTCTTGTCACAATTATTGAGGGGCTTTAACATTTATCACCTGGAGTTCACTATGATAAGTAATTCTGCCGTGCTAAGGATAAACGCCGTATGAACCTTCCGGCGTCGCCGAATTTCCTTTGATAAGACACGAATTTCCTGGTTAATTTATGAATATTTACCTTTCGATTTTTCAGAATATTTTGTTCGCAATTTCACCTAAAATTCCTGAAAATTTCAAGGGAAAATATTCATAACTTTCCTCGAAAATGAACATTTTATAGAAAGACATGTGGCAACTCTCGAATGTTTTTACGGTGTTCTTCCTTAGCACGGCAGAATTTTCCTTTTTCATTTTTTTTGTTAGATCTTAATAGCTAAACAAAGGCAGAGGTTTCATTGCTAGTGGAGTGATCTTCTCAGGTCATTAAAGAACTATCAATTCTTTAATTTAAAGCTACTATCAAAGTTTTTACATATTTACCATGGATTGTGAAGAATGTACCCACAATATTCAAGTTTCAACGATGCTTTTTGATTAGTTTTCTGTTTAAATAATCAAATATCAGAGAAATCAGGCAACGTCTAATTTTGGTTAAATCCACACAGTTGCTGTAAGCATAAGGCTCCAACTTGGTCGAAAATTTCTTCGTAATGTTCCTCGACTACGTGCGTCCGTGGAACTTATGCGGATGTGACGGATGCGATAGTCGTACGCACCATAAAAATAAACCCACCTCTTCTCTCCCATCGCCAATGATTAATACTAGGGGGCTATGCCCCCTGGCCGCTACGCGGCCTAACCCCCAGAGGACGCTTCGCCCTCTCTTAGGCCCGCTTTGGCAAAAGAACGACCTAAAAAATGAAAAGATTTTCATGCCCGACTCTCATTTGTCCAATCTCCCTCTGGCCGGGAGCGATTGGACCAATAGGAATCAAATAAGAAAACCGTCATTTATTTCAAACTTTAGGCCTAGACTGAAACGGAACGGAGCGTTTTGTTACTTTTGGATAGTCTGTAGTAAAGGAGAATACCTTCAATTCGTTTACCTTGCCCTACTAATATCAGACCAAGATTCAACATTTCCCACTAGTTCAATTTTCCGGAAAATTTGAATTTCCCGCCAATGAAAAATGGCGGGAATTTCTAATGTCGCCCCTTTTTTAAGCTTCTAGGGACACTCTATAATAAAAAAATCTGGGTCATATTTTCAAAATCTGATTACAGCGGGCTCATCCAGAGACTATTACCTGTCGATAACTGCAAAAGTTAGTGAAATCGGCCCAGTAGAACGCTCAAACGAACTGTGATAAAAAATAAAAATTTACATTGTTTAAATGGGAGAATTCGCAACTTTACCGCGTAATATGAACAAACCTGGGGCATATTTTCAAAATCTAAATAAAACGGGCTCATTTAGAGACAATGGCCTGTCGATAGCCGCAAAAATGAAAAAAATCGGCCCGGTAGAACGCTAGAACTAAGCGTTACCAGATATGCAAATTTAGGAGGTCTCGGAGCTTATATATATGATACATAACCGGTTATATATTAATATATATATTCGGTTTGTTGAAAGGTCCCCGAGGATGGCTCATCATTTGGAATAATTCATCGGAACTACAATTTCTAGCTTATCTGCAAAAACACTAATGTGCATAGGAGAAATAATTGTACATGGTTGTTTTTCAACTGAGCCAGAAATTGTAGTTCCTCATTGCAAAATGCAGTCGATTTCATCTTTCATTTTTAATTTGGTGTGATGTCATCCGGGAGGGGGGGGGGGGGTGTTGTTTCTGCCAGTATTCCTTTCCTTATTATAAACGATCTTGAAATCTGTTTCAGAGGTGTGCAGATGGAGTTCCGGCACCCGTTGAAGATCCCGGCGGTGGACAATGGGAAGCTGAAGGAGGACGATCCTTTAATCCGTGCCATCGAAGCTAAGGATTTGGAGACAGTGCGATTCCTCATAGAAACTAACGATAAGTACAAACCAAGGATTCAAGAAGACCCCGAACTTCTGATCACAGCGGTGTCACGGGAAAATGTTGAGTTGGTCGAACTCCTGATTCACCACGGCGCGAACGTAAACGCCAAGTCGCAGGAAGGACCGACCCCTCTATCCCAAGCTGTGGCGTTGAATAATATAGAAATGACGAGACTGCTCATATCGAAAGGAGCTGATCTGAAAAACGACACGGAAAGCTTAATCCTCGCCGTGGAATGGGACTCCAAAGACGTCGTAGAGATCCTCCTGCAGAACGGCGCGAATCCGAACGCTCGAGGTCAAGGCGTGGAGTTCGCAATCTTTGCCAAGGGCTTTGAGCGATGTATAAACAAGCTGCATAGAGGACGAACGGCTCTGCATCTGGCGGCGGATTGGAACCAAGAAGAGACCCTCAGGCTGCTCCTGGCGTACGGCGCTGATGTCGACCGCAAGACGCTCAACGGACACCCAGCAGGGACACCCCTCTTCATCGCCGTAAGCAAAGACCGCGTTGACATCGTCCGGGTCCTACTCGAGTCTGACGCGGTGATGGATGCGTACGATTTCGAGCGGGCGGCTGACCACGCTGCCACGCTCAGACGTTGGCACATCCTGGAAATCTTCTTGGATTTCTTCTTCAACAAACCTGAAATCTCACTCGAGAGTGGCATCTACCACCATCCCATTGTCAAACGCAGCATCCTCGCCGACCATCCGCAACCCAGCAAGCTCAGGAGACACCTGTTCAAGGCTCACGCGGCCGAGGTCAAGGTCCCTACCAACTTAAAGCCCTTGATCAACGACATCGCGGTCAGCTATCCCGAGGAGTACGACGCCTGCACCCTTGAGATCCAGCCCCTCAAGACTCAATATATTGGCGACAGTGACGTAACGTTTTTCCAGCTTTTAGTTGCCGATCTCAATAGCTTGGCCGTCCTCGCTAGAAATGACAGTATTAGCAGCGGTTTAGAACTGGCTGTTAAGGAGAAGAAGTTCCCTTTTTACGGTAGTATTTTGACGAGTCAGCTCCGTAAAGGTGTTGCCAGGAGGGATTTAATGGAGCGAGGAATAGCGCTGAGCCCCAGATTGGTCCCCGATTTCCAACTGCCGGATCTTGTCGTGGAGAGAGTACTGCAATATTTAAGCAATAAGGATATTAACGCGTTTATCGGAGCATGTTCTCTTCGCAAATAATTGGCTCTCCGTACATAAATGTAAAGTTGAGTAGAAGTAGACGTCTCCATTGTTTTACTATTATATTGTCATGGGAACGGAGTTCCCCATGATATTATTGTCATGGGAACGGAGTTCCCCATGATATTAGAATCGTTCCGTTGCTTTCGCTATGGGATTCCCTATACCTCTGCGACCTTGAGCGTTTCGCCCAGTCTCCGATTTTTGGTTAATTTTCCGATGTATCAAAAACCGTTGTATTTTTTAGCCAATCATGTCTCTACGTCAAGTTGTGTTGATTGCTAAAATTCGCTTTCAGCGAGTTTTTTTCCACCTTAAGATGTCGTGTCTGACTGGTAAATCTGCGCAGAACCACGAAGTTCCGTTTTTAGGCAAATTCTTTTTTTTGGGAGGTTCCGATTGGTTATTTTTCGCCATCAGTTTTCTGTTCGTTGGTGCAAAAGATCGCCTACCTCGGTGCTCTTAAGAAGCCGCCATTATCCCACCTCAAATTTTAAACATAGATATAAAGAAATAATAACCATCATACAAGGTGGAAAATTGTTCTGGAGGACCCGTTACGGATATATGAGCCAAAATCAGAACTCGATTGATGGATTTAATCCATGAATACAGAAATATTGCCTCAGTTTACTGCCGCGATCGCAAATGCATTCTGACATGAACCTTGTGACACATGACAGCATAGGTAAACAATGTCTCACAGGGTAATGGGCTTGATCCGTTTTCTCTTACCACGCCAGTGGCCGAACCGTTGAAATCTCAAGGACGTCTTTTGTGAAGCCCCGCTCAGCGTCCGAGATCACTTAACTGTTCATTTTTTCTCCTCCCATATCCGAGCGGCGAGATAGCTCAGATAACTACAACACCGTTCTGACCCTGGGAGAGTGTCACTTTTTGTGGGAGCGGGGGTTCGAATCTCGTAGGGGTCAGCTAATTTTTACTGGTTGCATTGAATGTTTTAGACCAATAATCTAACAATAATTAATACTTGGCAACTTAGGAAGCACATAGGTCCCTTATGATGCGTATTCGGGCATATGTGTAGAGTAAAAATATCATACGTAGGGTGTCCCAAAAGTACCGGGACTGGTTCTGTAACTTCAAAAGTAAGATAGATGCAGACATGCTTTTGGTCTCATTTTAAAGATCAACTCAATACCTATCGATTAAAACCAAGATCAGCTCAATCGAATAAAAATTGACCGAGTTATGACAATTTGAAATTAGTGAGGAAAGTTTACCCCTACGGTTTTTAGGAAGATTTTTCGCTTACCAGGATTCAAAAAGTTAATATTCGTATCCACTTTCCTCCGAATCTTCCATAATTTCCTTTTGCTTTTCAAAGTACCGTCCATCAAACCGGATGCACTTTTTCATGCGCTCTTGCCACTTATCCAACATTGTTTTCCTGAATTCTTCCTCTGGGATGGAGTTGAAGAAGTTTTGAATTGCATTCTGGATTTCGGTCTTCGATACGAATCTTCGTCCGCGAAGCTCCTTTTTAAGCGTGGGAAACATCCAAAAATCACATGGAGCCAAGTCAGCGCTATTAGGGGGATGAGGGATTGTTTCAACTCCATTTTTACTCATAAATTCACGTGTTAAGCTCGATGTGTGAGGCCGCGCATTGTCTTGATGGAGTATCCACGAAGCTTTCAAGTCCGACCGTTTCCGGGAAATGTGCATTCTCAACTCCTTTAGTACTTTGCAATAATACGCACTGTCAACTGTTGTGTTTGATGGTACAAAATGTTGATAAATGACACCTCGAAAATAAAAAAACACAATAAGCATCACTTTATCGGCCGACTTTTCGATTTACGGCGATGAAGAATCTTCCTTAGAAACCGTAGGCGTAAACTTTCCTCGCTGATTTCAAATTGCCATAACTCGGTCAATTTTTATCCGATTGAGCTGATCTTGGTTTTAATCGATAGGTATTGAGTTGATCTTTAAAATGAGATCAAGATCATGTCTGTATCTATCTTACTTTCGAAGTTACAGAACAAGTCCCGGTGCTTTTGGGACACCTTACGTATACTTTACGCCGAAAAAGCGAACCTGAAACTTAAATGCGTTAACTTCCGAAAACCGTATATAATCCAACGAAAATAAATAATCGGTACATAACAGCTTTCTTGTATGCAAAGAAAATAATTAAAAATGTTAAAAAAGAGATGTCAACACAAAATTACATAGCCCCTTCAATTCAGAAGATACTACAAACGAACTGTACCTTAACATTTTCATATCCCAGAAGCTAACGTTCCCATGACGAATATTGCTATCGCTAGCGATTGCAAAATCCAACTTGTTTCAAATTGTATTTATATATGTATTATCAAATCCTCTGCTTGTATGATCCCTTTCATGTAGACATCTCCAGTTCAGTAAATTAGAATAATAATTACTGTTTCTAATCCGATTTGTTTTACCTACCTACATCTTTATTTCAAATAGTTCGTAATTTTGCTATTTTAAGTAATTCTGTCTTTACCTACCTTGTCCAATGTCCACTCCCCCTTATTGTTAATTATTCATTAATATTTACGTATTTGAGAGATTTTGATTGAAGCCTTTTGCTTCTGTTGAACAATATTACCAGATTTTTCAGCAAGTATTGTCGTCGTGCAGCATGAGACAATTTAACGCTAAGACTTCCTTAAAAGCATATCATACTTTTTCTAGCGGTAACCCTCTAATTTTAAATTTAAACTAAAGCAGGTACCTCAATTGCAAATGTTTGTTACAGTAACTGAATAAATTATGCCGATAAAAAAAAGGGAAAGAAAGTCGAGTAGGCAGTGATAGCTTCCATGTTGATTGAGAATAGAAGATAGAATTTGAAAAGCCGGCAGAGGTCCAAAAAAGAGGAACAGCAATAAATAGAAACAAGATACACCTAAAATATGACTGAACAGCTCTCATGTTTGTCAAGACTGTTGTTTGTGCCTCAATATTGATTTTGTATGTTTTTGTTTTCAAAATTGCTAATTTGTATAAAACTATTGATTTATTTAAATACTTGTACCATAAAGCATTTTTCATCAGAACTTCCTAGAGCCTGGGATATTTCAATTCCTGGTGTAAAATTTAAAAATGAAACACTATCGCATGACTCATGCCCCAATGGATCATGCGTCTTTAAAAAAGAAAAGTCGATTATTCTCAGAAGCCAATTTCAACTTGCTTATCCCTATTGGAATTTCGTCAGATTCTTTCTCATTTTCGCCATTTTTTCTGTCAAGAAATGAATTTACGAACAGTCTGTTGCCTGGTCCATTAGACACCAAAAATACGTCGTTATTTCTAAATTATAGTATCAAATTCCGCTAAACCTGACGTCTGAACACCACTGAAAGGTCGGGGGACGACAAGTACATTAAAACATGGTATTTTTAGCAGGGCTTTCTCGTTCGAACGGGATTTTTTTTTTTTTTTTTTTTTGGGGGGGGGGGAGGGAGAGGACTGTTTTATACCACACAGGTGGTTAAACGAGGATGTAATAATGCATGGAAGTGTCGTTTATATGCTTTATTTTACCTGCAATTGCAAAAACTTGGAGATAAGTGTGAACCATGATGACCCAAGCCAAACTGAGGAACCGCAAGCCGTGGACACAATTCAAGGAATCAGGTGGAGGAGGGCCAGCATTCAAAATCTTCCTCCCGTTTGTGATGACGGAGAAAGATAGAATCACCTCTCCCAAAAAGCTCGCTGCAATCAAAAGGGAATAAAATTTAAGAATTCAAACGTGTAAAAACATGGAGTAAATTATAAAGATACGCGAACAATCAAATTAAAGGCGAAAGTTGGCAAGTCTACACTGCGTACATATCGATGACCAAAGCGCGACACCAATGTATCCATTGGAATGATTTATTTTCAAAATTCCCGCTCCTATTTTATTTTTTCTCAGAGAAGTAGCCCAGCATTTTATCTTGAAATTTATGCAGAATATTCCGTCAACATAGAGAGGAGAAAAATCAGAGGAATTTTCAGGTAATAGACCACTAGACAGGGTACGAATTTCAGCATTCTGATACATGTTTCTTAAACAAAATTTCACGTAAAACACGGCGAGCACAACGAAAATTACCGAAATTAACTCCTTACGAAGATATTTAATGATTCTTGATGCGTGAATTCAAACCACCCGCTCACGAAAACTCAACGCTCTACGTGATTCACATCGCGCGCTAAACGTTATCATGACAGTCTCTGCTATATTAAAATCTGGCAACCTCAATTTTGACGCTTTGGCTCAGCTATAGCAAATTGCTGATAGTTTGAGCAACACATGGTGGGAAATGAACATTGCTCGATTGAGAAGATTGCTGAAACCGTTGTAGTGCACGGTTTGACTCACGTAGAGCTTTGAGTTTCTTATGAGCGGGCAGTTCAAATTCCTCGTAACCAATGTGAAGTAAAAACGTTAATATCTTCGTTAGGAGTTCGTTTCAGTAATATTCGTTGCGTTAATCGTGTTCTACGTGAAATTCTGGTTAAGAAACATGTATCAGATTGCTTAAATTCGCACCTTGTCTAGTGGTCCATTACGTTGACCAATTTTCCCAAGAAGAAATAAAGTATGACAGGAAGTCTGTAATGTTGCAAACGGAGACACGTTGTTTCGCACTTTGGCCAGGGAAATACGTCAGTTCCGTGACGCATTCAAGCGATCTGCGACTTTCAAACGCTACATGCACATAGCATATACCTATCTCTCAAAATATGATCAGACAACTGGCAAGCGGCTTTTAAGCATAACCGCCAAAAATCTTGTACTCTCGAATTCAGAAAATTATTTTATTATGAGCCACCCTAACAAATTTTCCGCACTCATTCTCTTTTAAAAAGTAAGGAATACTTTTTTAAATAAATCATTTTCCTAAAGTAGGGATATCGATCAGGGCCGTCTTTAAGCTCTTTCTGAATTTCCTACACTCAACAATTTTTCGCTCATTGAGGGTCTATATATCACGGAATGAATGATATTTAGGTCAATTTTGGTCTCTTTTCGACTCTAATACTGGGCTAAAGGCAGATTTGAGCGAAAATGCGGGTTTCCGGTCGATTGCTGATAAAATCGAATTTTTTGCAAAAATCGGCCCTTAGATCTATTTTCAGACCAGTAATAGACCCGACAAGACATCAGATATAGCCAAATTGTTTTGAAGTTCGTAAAATATAAAGTCTCAATAGGCGAAAAATTGTAGATTTGAGAAAATTCAGCCAGAGTGGGCTCTAGAACGGCCCCTATCGACATCCCTCCTTTTAAACCCTCTCCAAAACATTGAGAAATGTTTATAGAAATTTCCTAAATTTCTTTCCTCTTCGTAATTACTTAGGACTGTGAGGGGTGGGGTGGAGAGGTGTACCACCGTGATCCCATTTTACATGCACCGCTGCGGGTTGACGATTGGAATTGATAGACAAAGTAGACTTAGGGAGTATGGAGCGATCCGGTTGGTTGAAATGGGTGGTTTCCACAAACTAAGGGAGAAAATTATGGACTAACCAAAGGGTCTCTCAAGGGTTGCCGTTAGTTAGTCTATTTACCTCCTTTCTTTGTTCATTGCAACCACCCACTCTCACGAATAGGACCCCTCCTTATTCTTCTTTGTCTATCAATTTCAATACTCAGCCCGCTGGTAAGTATTATAGACTTACTCGATGGTTTACTGCAGGAAGATAGGTCGGAGCCGGACATCTTTAGACAAGCAGTGTCGTCATTCATGCCCATCTTTCCCATGGGTGGTGTTTTCAGCTCGTAGTCAACGTTGTTATTGCTTCTGACGGCAAGTTTTTCTCTTCGGATGGAAGCCATTCTTCGCTCTAAAACCGTCTCGTAGATGGAACCGATAACCATGAGAGCAATCAACACGATCATAACAAAACTGCAACAGAAAATTCCACCGATGTATTTCCTCGAGCGAAACAGGAAATATATTTTCCTAAATTTTATGAAATGAGAAGTTTGCTATATAATTGGACGTATTTCTGCCAAACGGAACTATGTACATTAAGACATGAGTCCTGAGACCCATGAGAATATGCGTGGCAGGGCTCACGTCATAATGCACATAGTTCCGTTTGATAGAAATACGTTCAATTTCCACTCATTGAAACGTGACGAAGTTAGGCAGAATATGTGCCTTGAGGTGAATGAAATTGTCCGAAAAATTAGACCACAGTTTTTCAAGGAAATTCTTTTCTGGTCCAAGAAAATATGGAGAAGGATCATACGGCGTTTTTCCTTGGCACGGCAGTATGCCACGACTTTTAGAGGGGATGAGTCCGCATCATTTGGCTAAAAAACCACCCAAAAATTCTGGAGGCATTGGCTCTTCGGCCTGTGACAACAATGCTAAATTTAAGGACAAAACATGTGTAATTTGAGAACGACGCTGTCAAAGTTTGCTGGTGCTGTTCCCATTTTTCAAAACGATTAACTTCAAACGCTTACTACATCTCCGATTACGCAAATGACGGGCTGAGATTTATAATCCATTGTACTTGAGAATATTTAAAAAAAAAAATAAGTCGATATTTTTTTTACCAAATCCGGTTTTTTCTCTGTGCTGAACAATTTGATTCCCACATTACCACTGACTTAATCACAAATAGTACTTTTCATAAAACTGCAATCTACCACGATAGTCATCGTTTGTAATTTTAGCCTCCAGGTTAAAAAGGTAGGTAAGGGGCGTACAAACGTTTTATACACATGCCAAATTATTCTAATTTTTTATTTATTATTATTCTTTTTTTTTTTTAAAAAAAAAAGGGCTTTCAGTATTATTCTCGATTTAAAGCATCGAGTATAGACTAAACACCCGCACCAATCTTGATCAGAACCCAGGATTTGTCGCCGTTTCATAAACTGCACCGCAGAATTGGCAACGGTGACTGCGGTCGGAGATGAAATTGTCGGTAGACCACCGAAATGAAACCACAATTTGTGGGCACTTAAATTCAACTCGACAAAGTGAAAGACTGAGGAAAAATCCGATCAAATTCGTTGTGATGAATCTGTGTTCAGAGAAGGGAAGATTCTACTTCATTTTACTGCGCAAATCGGATACAACTTTCTTTTCGTCATTTTCGGGCCAACGTTTTGGTCAGTATTTGATAAGGACGTTTCGTATACATTTCGTGAAGACGTTCCTTATACAGGACTCAACACCTCACAGGAATCACCCGTTAGCGTTTAATCCACTATTTCATTTGGTAGTAATTTTCTCTGATTAGGTCCAGTAGGCCAACGCATGGAGGAAGGGAAGGGGAGAGAGGCATATTGCGCTTGAGTGGCCTTGTGACCCAAATCCTGACCCGTGTAGATGCTGAGCTTTTTCGTAGTACCATCGAAAGCTTACACCAAGGTAGGTAACTGGCGTGCTGAGGAAAAACGCCGTATGAATGCTCAGGCGTTGCCAAATTTCCTCTGATTGAACACGGATTTCCTGGTAAACTTGTGAATATTTTCCTTCCAACTTTGTTCGCAATTCCATCTAAAGTTCCTGAAAATTTCGAGGGAAAATATTCATAACATCCCTCAAAAATAAACATTTTATCGGAGAAAATTTGGTAACTCTCGAATGTTCATACGTCGTTCTTCCTTAGCACGGCAGATAACCTCTGTGCTGCCGTGGTAAGTAAAAACGTCGTAGGAGCATTCGAATGTTGCCAAATTTCCTCTCTTAAAGTACTTATTTTTGGAGAAGCTTATGAATACTATCCTTTGAAATTTGCAGACTTTTTGGATCAAATGGACGTATTTCTACCAAACAGAACTGTGCATTATGAAGTGAGCCCTGTTGTGTATACATTCTTATGGGTCTCAGGGCTCATAACTAAATACATATAGTTCCGTTCGGCAGAAGTACGTCCAAATTACGAACGGAATCGTCTGATGAATCGGCAGAGGATCATTCACAAATTGTCCTGAAAATTCGTGATTTGCCGGAGAAAATTTGGCAACGCCTGATGGCTCATACGGTGTTTTTCCATCGCAGTGCGGAGTCAGGATGTGCGGTTTGACGAATGTTTTTAAAGTTTAAAGTCATCAAAGGATTAATTCTTCTCATTTTCGTTGCTTAATGA
This sequence comes from Bemisia tabaci, assembly GCF_918797505.1. NCBI lineage: Eukaryota > Metazoa > Arthropoda > Insecta > Hemiptera > Aleyrodidae > Bemisia > Bemisia tabaci. The sequence continues at coordinate 5,831,570 of NC_092797.1, read as the reverse complement.
TCTCCAACTGGTGCATTCTTACGCGTAATTTGTTTAGGTTCCTTTTCTGCCTGTTATCCAGGGGCTGATAATTCTTTTCGGATTATTCCCAACACACGTAGATAGGAAAGTTTTGAAATTTTCAAAAACAAAGAACTAAATTTGTGACTGCGGTGAAAATTTGTGGTTACTTCTTTATTTTAGAGCACACAAAGAGGTGATTATTATTTCCTCTTGAAATGCGTCTTCTTTTTACTATTCACTGTATTTAAATATAATAGTTCCTTATCTAGAATGAGAGTATTACCTGAAAATTTCGTGCAAAAATATTGTACTCTTTCATTAATTTACAAGCCAGAATTTTGATTATTTTTAGCAAAATGCGTGCTTTTCTAGACTCCATCGACAAATGATATACGGTTCCGACCATTCCGTATAGTTAATTTTTTCCAAGATCCCTGTAGAAGAAATGTTTATATTGCTCATCAACGTGTTCCCCCAAGAACGTTGTAAGAGTCTGTTCAAACTTGTATGATGCTTCAGTGAAGAGCTAAAAAATATCATAAAAGCCCTTTTAGATCTTTTTGGTTATGACATAAACGTTTCAAATGTCCTATAAAACATATGGATTACATTTTCAAAAAGGAACCAAGAGGATTCAAATGTTCGTAGGAGTGTGCAACTTACATTCCTTGCAATTAAATGACTGAAATCATGCAAAAAATTACATGTACAAAAGTAATTTTTGTCTTGAATTTATGGTTAATGGACCTCTAGACAAAGTACGAATTTCAGCATACACGTTTCTTTACCAAAATTTCACGTAAAACACGATGCGCACAACGAATATTACCGAAATCAACTCCTTCCGAAGATATTAATGATTCTTGGTGCGTGAATTCAAAGCACGCGCTCATGAAAACTCAATGCTCTACGTGATTCACATAGCTCGTAAACGTTATCATGGACGTCTCTGCGATGAAAAAATCTGGCAACCTCAATCTTGACACTTTCGCTCAGCTATAGCAAATTACTTATAGTTTGAAAAACACATGGTGGGAAATGAACATTGCTCGATTGAGAAGATTGCTGAGACCGTTGTAGGGCGTGATTTGACTTACGTAGAGCTTTGAGTTTCTTGTGAGCGGGCAGTTCAAATTCCTCGTAACCAATGTGAAATAAAAATGTTAATATAGCTTCGTTAGGAGTTGGTTTCAGTAATTTTCGTTGCGCGAATCGTGTTCTACGTGAAATTTTGGTTAAGATACATGTATCAGAATGCTTAAATTCGTACCTTGTCTAGTGGTCCATTCGGAGTAAGTATAAAACTTGTTTAGGTAATCAACTCATATTTTTAAGGTAAAGAAAATTGCACAATCTTAGTGACATAGGAATGCTCTTGGTTCATTTTCGCAAAAAGTAATCCATATTACAGTGTGCAGAGGCTCAATGGTAATAAATTCACCAGTCCGATGACACGAGCAGGGAAGCACGATACGTCATTTCGATTCATTCAAATTCCACCCTTAGGACACAACGTAGAATGTTTGCGTCGCGGCCCTCATGCAACTGTTCGTGCTCTGAAGGTATCTGAGTTGCATACACAAAGAAATGTAGGCGCTTTGGTTTCCCTGGTACCAACTCCTGGATGTAAATATTTGTGCTTTGTTAATTTCTGAACTGCATTTTCAAAGAAATGAAGGCCTCTAAACGAAAACTGCCTTGCCTTGGCTATTTTCACTAGGCGCCAATGTTATATCCCTGGCGGGATTGCGGGTAAGGTTTTTATTTGAAAAATGGAGAATTTGCGAGGGTCTGAAATTTGATGAATTTCGTGTCTAAGTGGAATCGACTGAGTGAACTGAACACGGAAATACCCTTCATTCATACATTGAGCAATTATTAGAGGAGATATGACAAAATCACCGATTCTGCTAAAATACATGTGTTTTTTAGGAATTTGCGGCTCCAGGTTCGTATCCCGGGGAATACCGCCGCTCCGAGGCCCATAGCCTCCTGTGCGGTGGCTGCAGCGTGCGCGAAACATCGAAAAGTGACAGTTGACAAGGGTCGAGACACCCCCACCCTGCAAAATAGTGCTAATTATTCCGAATTTCCACGGTTCTTCCCATCTCGAACAGACTATAAATGGGAAATGCCGCCAGATGACGTCACTAGGCGGTGCATTTTCTGACTTTTAAATCTATTTTTAAAGCATTTTTCATGTTAGAAAAAAAATTACAAGAAATACTGTAAAATCAGCTCTTCAAGCACTTTCAGTTGAAGCAATAAAAAATTTGCGTGCGCATTCTCCGAGCTTATCTTCGAAAACACAAAGGAACGAAATCCTACGTCCGAAAGCATACGGAACGAAAGGTAGAGGTTCCAATCTCTCATGCGTAATCTTCCATTGTTTTGTTTTAAAAAAAACATTCATGTCGACTACGGTTGATTCACCGTATCAAGACTCTTCTTGCCGAGATCCAACAGCTAACCAAAGTCATAAAATTCAAGCATTGCGAATTTTTGACACCTCGAACGTACTTGACACCTATCGCGCCATAAATCAGCCCGTTATCAAACGAACACACGCTCCCCGAAAAACCGCATTGCTCAATAACCGACGCCTCAGAATCGAATAAATTTGTGACACCTCTGAAATTACGTGTACCTCTGTTTCCACACGAGCAATTGCGATGTATTCTGCCGTGACGAGGAGGAACACCGTATGAGCTTGAAGGCGTTGCCAAATTTCCCCCGACAAAACGTTTAATTTTAAGGTAAGTCATGCATATTTTCCCTCGAAGTGTTCAGAGGTTTTAGATTAAATTCTGAACGAAATTGTCTGAAAAATTGGTTGAAAGAAATTCATAATTTTCTTGGTAAATTAGTTTTTTTATTGGTGGAAATCTGACAATGTCTGAAGGCTCATACGGCGTTCTTCCTGAGCACAGCAGTATTGTTTCTGCGGCTTCTTTGCCTTTTAACGGATACCGACAGAAATAACGGGCACCCACGCTTTATTGGTTAGACTTAATCAGTGTCAATTTTGCGTGCATCGGAAACCCTGTCCAAGATGTTGTACAGTGGCGTGGCGTGCTTTGCGATCTATCGATATTTCTCCATTTTAAGCTGTGGTAAATAATCGATTCTTAAGGTGTTCGCTGCGAACACCCTGTTTATCGATACTTTTCCATAGGTTTAAATGGCCGATTAATCGATAGATCGCGAAGCACGCCACGCCACTGCGTAACATTACTCTGCCGTGCTAAGAAAGAACCCCGTACGCGCCTTCAGACATTGCCATATTTCCTCTAATAACAATCCAATTTACCAGGAAAATTGCGAATATTTTTCTTTAAATTTTCCGGACGATTTTCTTTGCAATTTAATCTAAAATATTCGACAATTTCAAAGAGAAATACGTACATCTTTTCGAAGGAAAAAAAAAACATGTTTAACGCGACGAAATTTGGCAAGGTCTAAAGGCTCATACGGGGTTTTTACGTAGCACGGAAGTACTCAGGTGTGAATTTTCATCGCTAGCTTGAGTGCTCATTTGAATCGGTCAATTTTAAAACTGAGCATGTTCATTATCTGACGATACTAATCTTTTTCTTTCTCTTTCGTAATGTTTACATTTTGTGAGCGTGTCGTAAGAGGTTGTCTTAAAAATTCCCAAGGAAACACCCAGGTCCGTTGATTCGTTTTGCCAAAAAATGTCACGGCCACTGAATCTTCAAAATATTTGCACTACTGTCAGAATTGAAACTTACGCCATAAGTTGGAAGGTGGGATCGTCTAATATCCTGTAAGGTCCAGGGACCGGCCTCACGTTGAGGATCTTCATGGAATGCGGGGATTTCTTCCCGGTGTCTCGCGGCTCCACGAGGTTCTTGATATCGCTTGGCGTGCACGTTTGCGGCAGACACACTCCAAGGGAGATCAGCCGGACCTGTAACACAAAAATAAGAAAATTATAATTTAAGGAATTTATTTTGTAAGATCCATGGTTTTTTTTTATCATTTATTCAGGTTTTTTTTCTGATGACTTTCCTCTGGCATTTGCAAGTTTGAACGGGAAAAGGGTAGACTGTAAGCCGAAGGCCTGGTTTACATTCTAAGGCCTTGTCTCCACGAGCCGTTTCACGAGATTTGTCCCAGGGAAAAATCCCACTTACGAAGTTGGGAAAAATATTGAGTTAACCAATATTTTTCCCAGTACCCGTAGGACCCACTGAGAGAAGAAGAAGAAGTGGAAACGAGTTGTGCGATATTTTATTCATTACTACATTGTTAATGTTGGTTTAGTTAAAATAATGTGTCTAATTGTCAATTGAGTGCAATTATTATTTTAATCCCGGTTAAATACTCGACTTTAACTAATTTATCTTCCCGCGCAAACTAGTCGCAGGACTGGATGAGCCCCGTTCCGTGGAGACGGTAACTGGGAAAAATCCCAGAAGTTTCATTCCTGCGATTCGAACTTGGGACAAATCCCATGAAAGGAGACAAGGCCTTCAGACGGGAAGAATTACAATAAAATACAAAACGTTTATGCAAGCGAAACTCCAGATGACGCGCAGACGTCTGACTGGTTAGGTAGGAGTTGTCGTCCATCCGGAACTGTAAACTGGCGTCCCCCATTGGCCGAGGATCTACGGCAATAAACAGCACTGATCGTCTGAGTTCCGATTCAAGACTGAAAACAATTTGCACTTGCTCAATTCACAAAAGTATAATTGGACTGCATTTTGCAATTTTGAGCTATAAATTCTGGCTCATCTGAAAAAACACTTATGTGCATAGGGAAACTAATGGCACATACGTTGTTTTAAAACGGGGCTAGGTAACAAACCAATGTATGGTGTCAAATTGCAAAATGCAGTCCAATTATCCGTGTAAAAGGGCGATAAAACTATATCTACAATCTACAATCGAACCATCTTTTTTGGAAGGCGCTGTACAAAGAAAAAATCAGCCTCTCGGGGATATTCCAAAACCATTTTAGAACAATCAGAATAAATTTTACGATAGGTCAGGCACTTTTGTCGTAGCAAGGATTTTCCGCAACCGTGGAGTGGCGTGCTCTGCGATAAATCGATTATTTTAGGCCGTTCAAACCTATGGAAAAGGATCGACAAACAGCGTGTTCGCACACCTCGATAAATCGATTCTTTACAACGGCTTCAAATGGGGAAATATCGATAATCATACACGCTTCGCCACTGGACCGTAAATGACTTCAAGCGATTTTTTAATCTCTTAATCCCTTTCCTCCGTCAGGAATATTCAGCGTAATTTAGCGAGCATTCCCTGAGTGGACTCCGTTATCAGAAAGGATAACTTTACGATGGAATGTTTTTCATAAAAAACGCTGATTCATCAGAGTGTTGTGATGGGCTATGCGTTGTTTTTCAAATATACTACCGGACCGATACTGCCGTGCTGAGGAAGAACGCCTTATTAACATTCGAGAGTTGCCAAATTTCTTTCGATAAAATGTTTATTTTTGAGGGAAATATTGAATATTTTTCCTTGAAATTTTCAGGAACTTTAGATGAAATTGCGAACAAAATCGTCTGTGAAATGGTAGACATATATCCAAAAAAATTTCCTGAAAATTAGTGGATTTTCAGGGGAAATTTGGCAACGTCTGAAGGCTCGTACGGCGTTTTTCCTTAGCACAGCAGAATAGCTTACATGCTTTTCGAAGACGCTCAAGCACCTTTGCAAAAACCCACGTCACACCAGCGGAGCGGCGTGACGACAAATGTGTAATTACAACTGATTGGTGGGGGGGGGGGGGGGGGCAGATCAGCTGATCGGGTGCTGGTCCATGGCGGCAGCAGCCCATGGCGGGGGGGGGGGGGGGGGGGGGGCGAGGATGAAGTTAGTGACGGCACCGGAGAAAGCGATCACAGTGCTCCGAGTTGCGCAACCGTCATAAACCCACTGCTCCGGGGGGCCGAGCATGCTTCGAGCCGTCATTTCGATACGGCCCCGCGCCGCCGCCGTATGACCCATCAGGCGTTGCCAAACTTCTTTCGATAAAATACGATTTTATCGGGAAAGGTGTGAATATTTCTCTACTACTTTTTCAGGCGATTTCGCTCGCAATTTAATCTAAATTATCGGAAAATTTCAAGGAAAAACGCTCACGACTTCCTTCCAAAATAAACGTTTTAAAAAAGGGAAATTTGGCAACGTTCGAACGTTCATACGGCGTTCTTCTTTAGGACGGCCGGTATGGCTACTGCACTGGGTCCCGGCATTAGCGTGCGTCGCACAGTGAATCGGAAATCCAAGGACTTGGGGCTCGTATCACTTTGGTCAAATCCTAGGCTCCAGACATAGGACTGCGGGCTGATTATTGAAGTTGATAGACAAAGCTATGGACATAGATGACAAAGGGGAAACGGACCGATCCATTGGTTGAAATGGTTGGTTGATGTAGACTTACGGAGAAAATGATGGAATAATTTTAGGGTAGGGTATCTCGTGGGTTGCCGTTAGTTAGTCGATAACTTGCCTCCCTTGTCCAATGCAATCATCTGATTCTACCCATAAGATCGCTCTATTTTCGCGTCTTCTTCCATATCTATCGTTACGTCTATCAGTTTGAATAATCAGCCAGCAGAAGAAGTTCGAAGTAGACCGTTGGACAAGTGCACGAATTATAGCGCCGAGAATCAAAAGCTACAATCTCAGTCCGGTGTCGAACTATTTGGCAGATGTTCGAATCATGGAAAATAAGTAATCAGTAAGACTTGAGGCGAATTTTATTCATAGGTTCGTACTACTTTTGCGCCCGAACCTCCGAGCTGCCATTTTATTTGAGTTCGGAACTTCCGATCCGGTGACTGACGAATCGCAACGTTGGTGCGTGATTTTTGGTACCACCTCGCCAGGTGGTTCTAAAACAGGTTCGACCTATCGACAACCAACGGATCTGATTGGGCGAATCTGGTAACAACGGTGTCCACTGGTGTTGGTGATTGATGAGACAAACCGGAACAGAACTTCCCATAGAGGTTCGGAACTTCAAATAAAATTCGCTTTCGAACATCAGTAACGGGTGCCGCATAAATAGATTTGGAGACTTAAACGCACGGTGAAGAAAGTAAGCGAGCTGAATTCCTCGGCTAGTGCCGCTATTTATCCAAACTATCTGTATTAACCTTTAGTGCACTATTTAACTCAAGTAGATCATGGTTTTATAGCCGGAAGTTTGAATTTATGCATCTTAAAACGAAGCGGTAGTACAAATATCTTGACTTCAGGTTTTCCGGAGGAGGATCGCTTTCCTGTAGATGGTCTCATGTGATGATTTCTCTCCTAATGTTTTCCAAAATGTTTAGAGGCAAATCCAGGCTAGTACAGTATTAGTATTGATTCTGCACGCTAACTATTGTATTTGGAAGACAAAGCGATAGACAAAGAAATAATAGAGAGAATTGAACGATCTTATGTAGAAGACGGTGGATGAAATTGACAAAGAAGGTATTAACGGCAAACTACAAGAGATTAGTTGGTCCGTCATTTTCCTCCTAAGTCTAATAACAAACACCCCTTTCAACCTATAAGATCGCCCCCATTTCCCTTGTCTTTTTGTCTATCGCTTTGTCTATCAATTTTAACTATCAGCCACCGCCCCCCCCCCCCCGAAATGCCAAAATCGGCGCCTTTGATAAAATATGAATTTCATGAAAAACTTGTCAATATTTTTCTTCCAATTTTTCAGAAAATTAGATTCGCAGTTTCATCTGAAGTATCTGAAGGTTAAACACTTGAAACACTCCTCAAAATTAATTGTTTCATTCAGAGCAATTTGGGAACATTTGACTAATCATACTGCATTTTTCTTAACAGAGCAGTATGTACAGTTGAAAATTTCCGTGTTAAAGGTTATCTCGGGATACTTTCAGTTATTTTTTTCTTTGGCCAGATCAACCGATAGGACTTGGTTGATCGACCAAATTTATGGTTAAATCGGCCGAAACCACAGGTTACCCCGAGACATCTAGGGATGAAGGAAAGTGTCCTGCTGAACCAATGTGCTCTTGCCTCCCCTCGATGCATCCTCAGAGGTCATGACCTGCGACTGCGAACGGCTGGCGCGTTGGACGATGGCCAAAGCAATCCAGGTTCGATCCTGGCTGCTCGCGCCTGATTTTTAACAAGGTTGCAAATTTCCAACCAAATGATTTGGTCAAAGTAACCCGAAGGTAAAATTACCTTCTTATAAACCAACCAAAAAATAGTAACCGTTCGTTTGGGTTGATTTGTGTTCTACCCCCCATATTCACACAAAATTTCGGCATAGACGGATACAAACACGTTGAACAAGGGGGGTCTGGGGGGTTTTGTTCCAGCAAATTTGTAAAATTTAAAGCATTTGAAATGCAGTTTGAGTCAACTCGGTCATGAATAATTACCAAGTATAAGCGCCCCCCTTTTTTCTTTCCTCTCTCTTTCGGACGAGCGGGGGGAGGGGGTAGCGGGACACCCTCTACGCCCCACCCCCCCTGGATCCGTCTATGAATGTCGGTTCCTTTTTCTTACCAACGATGGCAGTACAGCCCAAGCGAAGTGACGACGATTGGATTCATTGATGTCGAATTTCGCGTCGAAGCTGTGCGCGATCGTTGTCACTTTCATAGTGAGCGCTTCGACCGTGACATCATTTTGACGTCGTCGCGACGACTAGTTCTGGAATTGATCTGCTATTTAAATCTATAGAACAGGATCGATAAGCAGGGTGGTCGCAACGAAAACCTTAATAATCGATTCTTTACCCTAGCTTTAAATGGGGGAAATCAACAATCGACCATTCAGCCCTCGCCACTGATCGCGTTATAGCAGACAATAATTCACTCGATACGTGAAAAGTTGGACGCTATAGCCGCACCGCAGCATTGTATGCACACAATGGTGATGGCTCAACTACACTATTGAATGTCTCGAATCTCAAATCCGCGGCCGCCATTGGAGGGGAGCAGGGGAGAGAACAACCCCCACCCCCCCCACCCCGGGCTGATAAAAGGCCGTAAATACACATTGAAGCTCGCTCAGAAATCATTAAATTGCACCAACGTCGGGATTCATTGATGATTGTAGTTACGCTTTTATGTCCGGAGAGTGACTTATTAATCTTTTTTCAAGCATCTTTGAGCTTCCCGCCTCAAAAATGTATGATTCGGGTAAAAATAATTCATCTACTTACCCAGGTTTTTTCCTGGGAAATTTTTCCTGTAACCAATACTAAATACTGACGTTCGTATAAAATTCATCGTAAAATTCATTGTGTGTTTTCACCGACTGCTGGAGAAACCTTATCTCCCATCTGCTACAAAAAAGTCTATCCATTGTGCATAACCATTTGAAGCAACAATCTAGAAACGGTAAAAAGGGTGATCCTATGCTACGCCAAACGATGAATTTCATAAAACACCAGGAGCAACAATTAGTTTATTGCTAGTCTGAGGACAATCGATTTCCATAGTTTCTTATAAGACTGATGCTGAATAGGGACTTATGTCTAATTCGGAATCAACTGTTTTAAAATCTGTGTCCAGTTATGAAACCTAATTATTCTTCAAGTCAGTTTTGTATATTTCACCGCTAAACCATTTAGAGTAAAAACTCCCGTAAGATCTCACGTTTTCTGAGGTTATGACGAGTATAGTAATTGGACAGCGAAAACAAAAGTTGAGCTATTAGCCGACTTTACAAATATTTGCAATGATCGCGACTCAGGCCATGCTTTAATTAAAAAACAATGTACAAGAGGATGTTAATATATTTACAATTTTACCTCGACGTGGTGGACAAGCAAACGTTTCGACCAACACTTTGGTCTTCATCCTCTTGCACATTGTTTTTACTTTCTCGCTCCCCAAAGGTGGAGGAAGTATTGTCATCCTCTAAGAAAAAGAAAAGAAAAAGTTGAAATTTCTTCATTTCTAGACGTTTTAAGGTCCCAGGAGTCAAAATAACCATACTTGAAAAAATGTGTATCCGTCCGTCAGGCGTCCCCCAAATCTGTGTACAGCGATATCTCAGAATCTATCCGTCCAATTTCATTCAAAATTTGCCGAGAAGACCATATCCGTGGTCGTCTTATGCACGTTAAGTGATTTTGGGGTACAATAAAATTTGGGGGGGGGCTAGGGGCATTGGTCGATTCTTAGCAAAATCACACGGAAAGCTCATTTTGAAGGACGGTAAATTTTGAAAAATGCCTTTAATTCTTTAAAAGTGGGCATGAAGCACACCACCTGGGTCAAGTTCTTAAAATATGTTTGGACTAAACTCAAAATTGAAGGGATACGGGTCATATGGCGAGGGCACTTTTTTATTAAAGCACACTGAAAAAAAAAAGTCGCTTGGATGAAGCATGATGATTCTTGAATTTGCCGTCAAGAAATTTTTTCTTGCTTTAAGCTGACTTTTTCTTGATACAAGAAAATGAATGCTTGGGTTCAGCAAGAAAGTAGCTTATATTAACCAGAAAAATTCTTGATTTAAGAAGAAATACTTCTTGGCGGCAAATTTTAGATTCTTTTTTTTCCAGTGCATGACTACCTGAGTCGCAATCATTGCATGTATTTGTAAAGCCGGCTAATAGCTCAACGTTTGTTTTCGCATTATGAGTAGCCGAAAACCGAAAAATCTTGTAATTGGATAGTTTCACTCCCCGCCTGCCTATCGAACGACCGCTCCATGTGGAGAGCGTTTTTCGGAGGCCACCATCAATCCACAGTTTCTATATCGTTGATTTGATGAGGCTTCAGACGTGCAGACGTCGAGAAAGATGACTCCACAGCTCAACCGAGAGCCATCGGTAGCGTTGGTGGATCATAACCTCTTCAGGAGCGGAGTACGCCCCGTGGAGGTGGGGCCCTCAAATCGTAATTTAATGAGCCGCAATCAGGTCTCTGAGCAGACAAATGAGTTTACTCGAGCGCTGACTGCTTCAACTTATCGTAGAAATCTCCCGACTCTTAAGGCTCATCAAGTATCCTACCTTAACCAGAGTTGCCGAACTTGAATGTACACACTGAAAAAAAAATCTCGGTGTATTTACTAAGAAGAGGGTAAAATTACCAAGTATTCGGGGTTCTATTTGATCCCAGTTTTTTCTTCGTAAAATTACCATTTATGGAATTGGTAATTTTACCGAGAAATCTCGGTAAAATTATTGAACTTCCTCGGTAATTTTACTGGACCTTGGTAAAAACGCCAATAATTTTTATCGACTGTGGTAGAATTACCGAGATAAAATGGCAAAGTTACCGGGAATTGATTACCAATAAAAGTGGTACTCTTACCGGAAAAAACAGTAAAAATACCGGTTTTTAGGTAAGCTTACCGGTCTGTCTTGGTAAAATTACCAATCATTGGTAAAAAAAAGTGAGATGGTTAAGGTACCAACGGACCTTGGTAAAAAAGCCGAGAATTTTTTTTCAGTGCATTGCATATTTCTCTCTCTCTGTTTCTCCCATACCTCTCATTCCCTCCCCCTCTCTTTATATGTTGTCGATGTCAAAAGCGTAAACAGTAGAAAAACAAGGGGGAAAAAAAACGGGAAACAAGGCTAAAATACACAATTAAAAAACCGAGACGTTTCGGCTCATAACTGAGTCTTTCTCTGTCGGAAAAGATACAATAAAAATTAAAGAACGATGGAAAAACTACATTATGAGTCATTTAGTGTTTACCTACATGGCCGGATTTATCACTGAAAAAAATTCTCGGCGTTATTACCGAGGTCCATTGGTATCTTTACCATCTCACTTTTTTTTACCAATTATTGGTAATTTTACCAAGACAGACTGGTAAGCTTACCTAAAAACCGGTATTTTTACTGTTTTTTTCAGGTAAGAATACCACTTTTATTGGTAATCAATTCCTGGTAACTGTGCCATTTTATCTCGGTAATTCTACCTCAGTCGATAAAAAATGTTGGCGTTTTTACCAAGGTCCAGTAAAATTACCGAGAAAGTTCAATAATTTTACCGAGATTTCTCGGTAAAATTACCAATTCCATAAATGGTAATTAAACCAAGAAAAAACTGGGAATGCCTGGGAAAACTTAGGAAAACCTGAATTCTTGGTAATTTTACCCTTTTCTTAGTAAATACACCGAGATTTTTTTTCAGTGTACCTACTTGCCACCCATAGGCCGCCTGTATTTTGCCGCCCTCTTCTCATTCATTTCGAAACATCAATACATCAAGTGAACGTGCCGGAGGGAGAAGGATACATAGGACGCGTTCACTCGTGTCGGACACATTTTTTGCGTAAGCCGTGTCAACACTACTAGCAAAAGTTCACGAAGCTTCGCACGAAAGTTCAGTTCCTTAAACCTATCACTGTGGGGACAAGGCCTTTCATTTGTAAGAAATGAACTAAAAAATTAAGAAAGAACAAACATAAATGTGGTTTAATAATTTTAACTTCCGCCGCCGTGCCGCGCTGACCACACTGTGTTTGGCGCAATGCGTGAAGTATTCATGTAGTCTTGTAGGCACTGTGCGTTTCACGCCGCGCCGACCGCAACAGCGGTCGGCAGACCGTACTGTGTCTCACGCAATGCGTGAAGTATTCATGCAGTCTCGTAGGCGCTAATATGTGTTAGATGCCCACCGCCGCGTCGAGGGCTTCTTATTTTCATCACAAGTCCTCGTCATCATTTCTCTTTGCGCCGCGCCGCTCCAGGCCAAATTACGTGTTTGGTTTCTCTCTTAACTCGACTAATTAAAGGTGCGCAGTATTTTACATCACCGAAATACGACAAAATTTGAAATTAATGAACTCTCAGGAAATGAGAGATTTTGTCACCTTTTCTTGTTTGTAATTATTTTCTGACTCCGATTTTTTTGTACCTGCATTTAAAAAAATTGCAAAATTTGCCGCCCCCTAATTTTGCCGCCATGGGCCGCGACCCATGTGGCCACCCCCTTAATCCAACCCTTTTTACATATACTTACAGCATCCACCATTTTTTGGCCGTAGAAGGCTCCATCCAGCTTAAAATGGCTGAGCTAAGCCAATCCGAAGTGGTAACCGATGTCGCCATACTCTCCCTATGAAGAGGGACTCTCAATCATTACCCGATTACACGAATTCTTCTCAATCGGGTTTGTCCACAACAGGGGGGTCAACTGTCGGGTTTTACATTGGTCCACAAGACACCACGAGACGCCTAAAATTGATGAACCAATCAGAAAGCAGCACACTGCACAGGCATGGCAATGCTCTCCGTATAGACCAAATGTTTCATTAGTAACTCAACTCATCAACAGATCCATAATATTCCAGATATGCACTTGTGGGCACATAAATATGCATGCTCCCATGTAACTCTATTATTTGACCGACAGGGTTAGGTTATAATAAGCACTTTATCTGCACGCGCCACATTCGACTCTGATGTTGATGTCCTTAAGCGCTGTATGGACTCGCACTGGACTCTCCCTCTCTGTTCGATGTCTTTTTGGTGAGCTGGCAATGGTGCTGTTGATCTGCCACGCTAAGGAAAAACGCCGTATGAACCACCAGGCGTTGCCAAATTTCCTTTGATAAAACAAGAATTCCCTGGTAAACTTATGGACATTTTTCTTTCAATTTTTCAGAGAATTTTGTTCGAATATCGTTCAAAAGATTCAGAAAATATCAAAGAAAAATATTCATAACTTTCCGTAAAAATAAACATTTTATCGAAGGAAATTTGGCAACTCTCGAATGTTCATACGGCGTTCTTCCTCAGCACGGCGGTGATGGTGAGGAGACTGGACTCTTTTGAGATTCCCTTTCTAGCGGATAGCCGCCAAGTGACTGTCAAAATAGAGGCTGCCCGTGAATTTGGTGAGAGTGATTACTCCGCCTGATGAGTGATGAGATCATGCTATGGCATACCCATGCCTGAATTTCAAGTGCTCCTGTCTTGCCTTGTGTGTGTGTGTGTGTGTATAGAGAGCTAATTAGGCGCACACGAATCTTGGCTCAGAGTGGACACTCTCTGCAGCGAGAGTTTCCATTCCTGTATGGTCAATTTTTAGCAGACAATTCTGATCTCCCAGTTCTATTATACGAGAGTATGGACAACTCGAAAATTTGGAGGCCACGTTTGATCAGGTCCTGTAGCTCTTGAAGCCCTAAAGGGCAGCCAACCTATGGACTCAAATCACCCAGTGATACTATTTTAACGATTCTTAATACCCGTCGTAGGTACACTGAACTATCAAACGGAACTTCGTGCATTAAGATCATAAGAAGACCCTGAGACCCATAAGAATGTATGCATAACAGGGCGCACGTCATAATGCACATAGTTCCGTTTGTTTAGTAGAAATACGTCCATATATGTAAACCTTGGAATTGAAAACTGCGTTTTTGAGCCAGACATGAAATTAACTTAAATGGGGTGAAACCACACGAAAATGATCTTTAAGCTGGTGTTGCCTCGTTTTCAGAAAACGATCACCTGAAATTACAAACTTTACCAACTTCATGGTTTTTGTGGGAAAAAAGTCTAGTGCGTAATGTCTTACAACAGTGTTCCACTTTTGTAATTGCAAGAGGTGCACCTCTAAGCCTACACAGCGATAATTGTTGACCAGTGAGCTCCAGATGCGGTTATGAAATGTTGGCCTACAGCATTTATAGGCTTGAATCGAGCATCAGCTGCAAGAGAGTGACGCTTTGAAAGTTTCGATTACCATAGTGAGTTTACTTCCCGAGAAGAATGGCAATTAATTCCTGTTTGGCTAATAACACTTAATTATTTCAATCAAGTTAAAATTAAATTAATTTAGATATTTTTGTTTTCAATCAACCATGTACACCTCCGTATTTATTTATGATTATACCTCTGATGATGATGTCGAAAGGCTTCAAATAATAAAAATGTAACATAATTTCATTCGCAGTTATTTGGCTATAACTACAATACCTTGTTTTTCATTGTTCCTAACTGCTAACTGCAACAAGTTTAATTAATTTCTCAGATCAATTCCTATTGTTAGTCATTATCATCAGTGGTGTGGCATGCTTCGTGATATATTGATTGATCTGCCATTTACACCTATGGGAGAGGATCTATATACAGGGTGCCCGATTAATTATCACCTTAATAATCGATTCTTTACCATAGCTTCAAATTTCGATATTCGATCATTCACGCCTCGAGTTCCCCAAATCGACGGTAAAACTCCCAAACCACGTATGTCGTTCGCGCAGTTTTAAAATTTTCGCTCCTATTGTTTTTTTGTTTTTTTTTGAAGGAGAATAATTCAGCATGATTCTTTGAAGTTTTCACTGAATTTTCCTCGCACTGAGAAGAAAAACCACGACAGTTTTGAATAATTACCGTCGAGTAGTTTTCCAATTAAAAAATAAAGAACGACGGGAGGTCTGCAACGTCGTAAACCGCGATACGTGGTTTGGAAATTTCACCGTCAAAATTTAATGCGATGCGATCTGCTAGAAGGGCCCATTCATGAACGTCATTTTAACAAGTAGAGACGTCCGTAGGACTTTGTTCTGCAACGAGAACCCACAATTCCTAGCTCAGTTCACAAACAACTTCTTCAATATTTGATTTTTATTTATTTCTCTCGCATTATTATGATCTGGATTCAGTGTGAAATTGATCACTTCTCATTTTGCAAAAATAAATCCGCAAAATGGTTTACTGGTTAAACCGCCACAAGTGCATGTAGTGGTTTTCAAATTTTAAAGCGACAAGGTTACGCACGCGGTGGAGTTCAAAGATCAACGCCTATGCGAGATAACATCTCTTAAACTATTCATTAAATAAATTCCAGAGGAAATGATGTCACTCATTTTACATTACTTAGAGGGCTATTATACCTCTGACTCAGAATGGAGTTTTCATATTTTTCTTTTATTTCATGTTTTTCTGCATAAAGTTTGCACAGCTGACTGCGTTGTGTATTGAATGTTCCAAACTTTTCTGTATTCGGCCTTTAGTTTTGATTCTGGAAGACCTTGCAGAATTCTGATGCACACATTTTCTGGATTTTCAAAGAGGGGTGAATGTCTGTAAATTGAGTGTTGTCCCCCCCCCTTATTTTTTCTTCATTATTTTTTCAAGTTAAAGTTAATGTGAGTTAACAATTATTTTAACCAATAGCGCTGGCTACCTAAAAAACAAAAAATTACACTAAGTGCTACTACCATAATGTTGTACATCAACACTTTCAATGAGTGTTTCGATTAAAGCGATTAGCGTGATGTATGGAAATGACACCTGCTTCAAACACCGTAACAATGGAAGCAGCTTGGATGACAATGAACAGTCTATTACTTAACATCGATAGAATCTCCAACCTTGAAACCTCTCTTTCATTCTCCGGTACCGGATGAAAGTTCAAGGTCTTTAGCACATCTGAAATCTATAAATTATTTGATGGTGTCTCGATGTATCAACGATAATTGCTAATGAACAGAGAATTTAAGGGACAACAGACATCACGCTTTTTTTCCTCTCTCTCTCTTTTCTTCGTATCAAAGTACGCCGTGCCACATATGGTCTCCTTTTATGTTCACAAGCAAAAAACCAATTTTGAATCGTAAAAATTTTGGGTTTCTGAATGAATTGCTGGATTATTCGCTCATACGATATCAAAACGGTTATTTCAAGGGTTAATATGGCTACATTATCGCTATTGTAGCGGAGTATTGTATGTTGCCCGCTCACTATTTGAAGGGGCCCCTCCTTTTAAAATTTATCTTAATAAAATTCAAATAAGTTGAAACTATTTTTGAGTTGCAAAGTGCGTACCTTTTTTTGAACACAAAAAACACCTTTCACTGATCGTTTGAAATCGGTATCTACTGACCTAATGATGGGAAATTATTGCAATTTTATGTTTTAAAACACGAATTACGTTATTTTGCAAATTTTTTCAATTATTTTGTTACACTGCGCTGTGTGCTACTTTGGGATTTTCTGTCTCTGAGACATACGTTTCAAATATTACTACTTTAAAGACCATCGCACGCTTCCAGGACTTTATGTTCACCTACCTTTCGTCCATTAAATAAATGTCCACCACTATTTATGTCCACTAGACGTTAAGTCCAGTCTTCATTAAGTCCCCTTGATTTAATGTCCAACCATGAATATGTCCAAAATTGTCCAAATTGTGGACATGTTATGTCCACATTTTTTTCTTCTCATTTTAATGACAGGAACCACCTCAAAAATAAATGCATACTACTACTACCTTCATTTATAAAAACATTTAATTCATGAATCAAGTCATGAAAAAGAACAGACGCTAAGAGCTGATAAAAACATATGTTCATGTGTGCACTGTACGGATATGATGAGATGAAACCGAAGCGGGAGCCTAGGAAACGCTCTAATGCCAAATTAAACATTTTTCAGTAACAGATGCAGTCAAAATTGAAAGTCCTCTTTAACTGCGCCTTCAATCTTGTAGTATACTGTGCAACACCTCTGACGCGAAATAGTTGCTTAAAGCGTTGCGGCGCGGCAGGCAATCACCGTGACACGCGCACAGGCGCCTACAAACCTAACGGGATACTTCACGCGTTGCGCAATGCGTGAAGTATCCCGCTAGGTTTGTAGGCGCCAGTGCGCGTTCTGCGCTGCTAACACGCCGCTCCGCTCTGTGTTAGGCTCTAATATTTCAATTCGCGGAGTCAGCGTTTTTCCACTCATGATTTTGAAATGTTTGCACTCTCTGCATTGATTATTCCCTTTTAAACTGATGAAAAAGAAATATGTACTACTGGAAAATATAATGTGTTTTTTGTAAATATAATAGTGGTTCCGCAACCGCTCAAAATTGGACGTATTTGACTCAAGGAGGTCGATTTACAAATAAGTTAAACACAAAAAATTGCGTGCTTCTTAGTTTTTTTCCTCTTTTATTAATTTTTGTATAGTTTCTTTCATCACAACTACGGCTCATTGAGATTCATATCGATGCCATTGCTTGGAAAAGGTTTTACAAATATTTACCACGTTCTAAAAATGTAAATGTTTTTAAAATGAAGTAATCGATTTCATTAAAAAAAAGAATGTACATTTAAGGCATATTTTACATCGGAAATTTCAAGGATAGAAATTAAACCAAGTATGTACCAAAGACAATTTGAAAAGATGAATCGAAAGAAGAAATTAACATTTCATTTAAAATTGAGTTACGATAACAACACCTCATTCTCTCTTAATTTTCTCATTTCGATATTGTCAATATAATTTTACACACGGACTAAAATATGACGCTTGAATTTGATTTTAGTGGACTTTACATTTCGACGGTGAAACTACCAAACCACGTATCTCGTTTGCGGTGTTTAAAAATCTACGCTCACATTTTATTTTTTTGAAGTAGACCAAATCAATATCATTCCTTGAAATTTTCACAGAATTGTTTCCGCACGAAGAGGAAAAATCACAGAAATTTTCAAGAGTGGACGTTAAGTAGTTTCTCATTTAAAAAATAAAGTATGACAGGAAGTCTGCGACGTCGCAAACCGAGATACGTGGTTTGGTAGTTTCACCGTCGATTTGTGGATTTAACTTAGTGGACGTTTAAGTAATGGACTTAACAATAGTGTGGGCTTTAGAACTGTTGACGTAAAAATTGTTGGACGAAAAGTCTGTGGACGTAAAGTACGTAAGTAAAGTCCGTGTACCCATCGCACCGGCATTTTTATGCGTCCTCCATTTTAACATGAAATTCGCAAATAACTGACTACCCGCTGTTTTCCTTAACCAGATCAGTGTCACGTACTGTCACGTCCGAGACTTGCTCCCATTAATTCCGAACCGGTGAGAGTTTTATTCTCTTTACTTTTCTTATTTCCTTCCTCTTCGCATTTCTACTCCGGGTCCCCTCGTTTCGGTCGTCCGATGTCTAATCAAATGAGATTTTGCTTGCAAACGGTTCGGTCATCGTTGAAAACAAGCGAATGCGTTGCGCAATACGGAACGGAACTTGATGGTAAAAACTGGCCAGCGCGCGAATCCTTCCAGTCCGGTTTTGCACTGATTACCGGTTTGTGCGACGGTCTGTTGCCATGTTGATTTCAATATCCTAATAAGTCCCGCATACACATTCCCAGAATTCCTTGTCCTAGTTCTTGTTATTAACACCATGAAAAAGTATATCCACCCTAGAGCATCGGTCTTGTCACACATGTAGTTAAAAACATGGCTGTGAATTACATTTTTCACCATAATGAGATTATGATTGAGTGATTAAGTGAAGAATTAAGGCTTAAACAATTTTTATTTTTTATTGGTCGTTGGACGGCTCTCACAAAATCCATTCATGAAATGAGTCGCATAACACTTGTGTAAACATATATAAGCATGGAACCGTCACACTGAAGAGATCTTCGTTTCCTTCAGATAAAGTAACGTATCTCATTCGAAGGTTGCAAAATTGACTCAAAATTCAATTTTTACAGGGAAATGGTGGCGTAATTTCTGTCCAAATTTTAGTGGATTATTTCGACGAATTAGAGCAAAATCAGTGGTATTTTTAGTTAGACACGTCCAGCAGTTTCCCGGTCAAATTGCAATTTGCGAGTGACAATCTTGCAACGGCGAAAAGAAGTTACGTTCCTTCGTCTGAGAAACGAAGAATTCGTATTGCATTTATTGTATTGTATTTGTATTTGTATTTGTATTTGTATTTGTATTGTAAAATAAAAATTAATCAGTATTTTCATCATATTTCAAGCCTATAATATCAAATGAGGAAAAATAATACATTTCAGCCATATTTCTATTTCTGTGTGCGGCAATGAAGTGACACTCCCTCGCATTATCAACGAATAAATTCAATTTTCAGTAACTATTACGAATGAACCTTTTTGCTTTTACGTATAATACCACTGTTGAGCCTTTTTGATTTTTTAGATTTTTATTTGGTAAAAACTTTTAAAATTTTAAATTCTGAGGATGATGAGAATATATTTCACTTAAGTTTATAAAAATGAAATCTCTGTAAAGTTATGAACTCGAAAGGGTAATAATGAATTATCATGTATATCTATTTATCTATGCATCTATCTATCTATCTGTATGTATGCATGTATGGTTGGTTGGTAGATACGTTTATTTGGTGCTTTTAACAATTGTGCCATTAACAGCTTAGAGGAGAGATCAAAATATAGTACAGAATTTAAAAATTTAAAAAGTAGGGGTCACAAAGTATGTATGTGTGTCTGTATAGTTGGTTGGTAGATACGGTTATTTGGTGCTTTTAACAATTTAGCCATTAAGACCTTAGAGGAGAGATCAAAACATGGTACAGAATTTAAAAATTTAAAAAGTAGTGGTCACAAAAGGTAGTGCAAAATTAAAAGTTAGGACAAGGAAATAATACATTAAATTTGGTATGGTTGGTTATGTATGGTTGGTTGGTAGATACGTTTATTTGGTGCTTTTAACAATTTATGTATGTACGTATGTAGTTAGTTAGTTATTATAATTTTAAGACATTCAGCGTCTCAGGCTATTAACGTCTTTACATGTATGTATAAGGGTGTATGTATGTGTGTGTGTATGTATGTATGTAACACCGCACCTGCGAAGTCCAAATTGCGAGACTGCGAATCGGCCATACTTTTTTCTCTCATTCTCATATTTAATCTCAAAATCTCCAGTTCCTTTCTGCTCTCTATGTCAACACTCCCCCCTTACAATCGACCATATTTTACTTTCTTGCCCAAAAACCTATGCAACACGCATCAAAATTTGAAATTCCCTCCCTCATAACATCCAACCTTTATGTTCAGATAATCCAATAGTAGTAACAGAAATTTTAAAACTCTTCAAGAAATTAAATTTAAAAATTTAAAATTGCCTAGTCCCGACGTAAATAGCCTAGATGCCGATCGTCGTTAACTAAAACTAACTAACTAACTATATGTATGTATGTATGTATCTATCTATCTATCTATCTATCTATCTCTATCCTATAATATCATATTAGCAGATACGCATCGTTTTCAATCTGGAACACGAGTCATTTTCATCTGTGTAAGATTGTAAGACCTCATTCACCGAGTCGTGTTAATCTTCGCAATTTAATGAACGAGTGTGTCTTCATGTTTTCAAGCAGGAAACACGAGTTAGAGTCACGCCGGAGCGATATAATGTGTTTTCATGACCAGTTTATGACTTCATCTCGACCCTTTAGGGTCTAGTTCTGCAACCATCATGAAGAATTAATTTTTGCGTTTACTCCTAACCAGAAAATTGCAGGTCTCGGTTGTCCGCTGAGATTTCATTCACGATTCCGCAGTTTTCTCGAGACAGACTCTCGTGTGTTGCTAACTATGCTGAGATTCTTGTGTTGGCTTGCTCCAGTGGAGTGGCTTGCTTTGCAATATATCGATTGATCTGCCAAACCACTGCAAAAGGATCGATTCAAAGGGTGTTCGCAACAGACACCTTAATAATCGATTCTTTACCATAGCTTCAAACGGGAAAATATCGATTATCGACCATTCGCCCTTCGCCACAGGTTTCCTTGTTTTCGCCCAATGTGATTGCGCCTCAGTAGAACTACGCACGTCGTTAGAGTATTTTTCATATCAATGGAGAAATGTTACTCACTCCAACTTTTTTCCCATTTTCCCTAGGAGCTGTTTTTGACCAGGAATCATCCTCGTAAAATGTTAAATTCTAAAATAACTACATTTTTAAGTTCACTTTTTCGAATGCGGTTATTTATTTTCTAAGATGTCAGACATGGTTCATTCATCATCTGCCGAAATACTCATTGAATCTCTCCTTTTATGAACTGACCAGAAACGAACTTAGCGATTCTACTTTTATCAAGCTTTTTTCTCGCATTGGCATCAGTATAGGGATTTAACCGCGATATCAGCAGAAGTTCGACCATAATCAGCAGAGATTTAACCGATATCAGTAGAGATGCGACCGATATCAGTGGAGACGCGACCGATATCAGTATAGATGCCACCGATCAGCAGAGATTCAATTGATCGGCGAAAAAATTAAATTGGTGATCTAACAATTCAATTGCTAAAAAGTGACTGCAATGTTTCAATGTAGATTTTACAGCAAAAAAATGTTACTTTAACCATCCCCGTGGTTAAATTAGCTTAGGTACAATAGTCGTAAAAGTAGCATTTTTTTGTTGTAAAATCTATACGTTGAAGCGTTACAGTCACTTTTTTAAGCAATTGAATTGTTAAATTAGCAATTTAATGTTTTCCCCGATCAATTGAATCTCAAGGATCAGCGCAAAAAAAAACTTCACCAAATAATAAGCTCAGACCAGATTATATTGCAGCTAAAAGACTTATTCAAAAATCAGTGTGCGAGCAGTAATTTTTTCATTCTTATCAAAATTAAAGTACTTGTACGCCAACTAATTCAAATAATTGCGGGCAATAGAATGCGCTCCCGCGCGGACCGTATACAGCGCCTTCAACATCGCAGAAATACTCCCAACGCTACATCGTTTCGCACACGATCCGACGTGCAAATTGCCTATGCTGCGCCTGTCGGAATGTACTCCGAAAAGGTGTAGCGTTTGCAGTATTTCTAAGATGGTGAAGGGGCTATATATGGTCCGCGCGGGAGCGCATCATCATATTGCCCGCGATAATTTGAATTAGTCGGCGAATTAAAATTATTAGAAGTAACGCCGTATGAATATTCAAAAATATTTATATTTAAGGTCATTTTAGAATATTTACTCTTGAAATTTTCGGACAATGTAGATCAAGGAACAAAAATGTTTTGCAATCACTGCATAAATATTATGCCTCGTATTATGCAAAAAATTCACTGAGATTTTCGCAAAAATCCGCACAACCGTTTTCGTGTAAAAAATTAAATTGCCCGATTAAATTCGGCGATAGCTGATGTGGCTTGGTTCCTCTCTGTTTAACGCGGTCCAATCAGCGGGGCGATTATTGAAACTGATAGACAAAGCGATATACAAAGATGACATAGGGGGTATAAAGCAATTCTATTGGTTGAAATGGGTGGTTCTCATCGACTTTGGAAGAAAATGATGGACTAACTGTCGGGTTTCTCGTGGGTTGCCGTTACTTAGTCGATTACCTACCTCCTTTGTCCATTGCAACAACCCGTTTCCACCAATAGGATCCCTCCAAATCCCTTTTGTCGTCTTTGTCTATCGCTTTATCTATCAGTTTCAATAATCGGTCCGCAGTAAGGGGCGGTTCTTTTCCATGAACGGCACCCTCTCGCCCAGCCAATCCCGACTTCCATTATTCTTGGTATAAAGCGGTATGGCGGCAACGGCGCGCGGAGAACGGTCACTCATTGGCGGTGGCGTGCGAGTGGCGGGCGCCACGCGCAGGCGCAGCGCGCAGCGCCGAGTGAGAGTGAAAGTGAAGACTGGAAGGCGACCGCGGCTGCCCATTAATAGGACGTATTTCTGCCAAACGGAACTATGTGCATTAAGACATGAGCCCTGAGACCCATAAGAATATGTGCGTAACAGGGCTCACGTCATAATGCACATAGTTCCGTTTGGCAGAAATACGTCCAATACGTCTCCGAGTCTCGGATGTTAGCCGCCGACGCCGCGCCCAAACCGCGCATCCGCCCGCCGTCCCGCCTTCCCAGTTGCGCGGTTCTTCGAGCGGGGGCCCGACGTTGTGGTCATAAACGCCGTAAGCGTTTCCTCACACCGCGCCGCGGCGAGCCCCCGGTTCGCGCTTGCCCGAGGAATGCAGAATTCGAGTGACCCAGAAATTTAATGAACGGTGACACATCGCGCGCGCGCCGCCGCTCCGCGCCCGCCTCGCTTCAACCCCTCGGACCCCGGAATTCCCGGAGGCACCCCCGGAGACTCAACGGAGAAAACCCTTCACCAGTATCCTGGCAATAGTGATAACTAGGGGGCTGTGCCCCCTGGCCGCTTCGCGGCCCAACCCCCGGAGGACGCTTCGCGTTCTCTTAGGCCCGCGTCGACATATGAACGGCCAACGGAAATGAAAAGATTTTCATACCGAACTCTCATTTGGACGTATTTCTATCAAACGGACCAAAGCGCCAGAGGGTGAGGAAGGTAGAGGGGGCCTGGATTGGCGGCGGAATCGGGCGTCCGGCTTATTCCGTCCTATACTCGCAATGCTTTTCCATGGCGCTTAGGTCCGTTTGACAGAACGCACTATCCGGGATTCTAAATTCTTCAAAAGGAACTCGAATTGGCGCTTAGTTCTGTTTGATAGAAATACGTCCATTTATCCGATCTCCCTCCGGCCGGGAGCAATTGGACCAATAGAAATCGAATGAAAAAAATCGGCATTTATTTCATGCTCCACACCAAGACTTACATGAAACGGAACGGAGCGTTTCGTCGCTTTTCGACGGTCCGTAGCAAAGGAGCATACCTCCGATTCACTTATCCTACTAACAGACCAAGATTCAACATTTCCCGCTCACTTCAAATTTTGCCCCCCTTTCTAAGCCTTCTGTTCTCCTTTCATATAAAAAAACCTGGGTCCTATTTTCAAATTCTGATCACAGCGGGCTCATCTAGGGACCATCACCCGTCGATAACCGCAAAAATTATGGAAATCGGCCTTGTAGAACGCTCAAACGAATTATGACAAAAAATAAAAAATTGCATTGTTTACATGGGAGAATTCGCAACTTTACCACGCAATATAGAAAAAAACCTGGGTCATATTTTCAAAATCTAAATAAAACGGGCTTGTCTAGAGACAATTGCCTGTCGATAGCCGCAAAAATCATGAAAATCGGTCCAGTGGAACGCTGGAACTAAGCGTTACCAGATACGCAAATTTAGGAGGTCTCGGAGTTTATATATATGATGGATCACTAAACCTTGTGCTTTCAATCTAATACTCTGAAACCACCAGGTGAGACCCGAGTACTTCTCTGCCGTGCTAAGGAAGAACGCCGTATGATCATTCGAGAGTTGCCAAAATTTCCTTCATAAAACATGTATTTCGGACGACTTTCATGCATATTTTTCTTTTACATTTTCAGATATTTTAGATTAAATTGCGTTAAAAATAGTCTGAAAATTTTAGGGGGAAAAGTATTCACAATTCTCCCAGTAAATTCGGGTTGTATCGAAGGAAACTTGACAACCTCTGAAGGCTCATACGACGTTCTTCCCTAGCAAGGCAGTTTTAGAGGGAGAGTACGGCATGTCGTAATATGGAGCTCTTAGAGCTCAAAAGGACAGCCAGTGGAGCCGTCGTCAATATAATGTTCATATACACAAAATCACACACACGGAACCCTGCGCAAGTTCACCGAAAAAAAGCCCAGTGTTTCATCTTGAATGGTTATTTATAGAATTGGCCATCATCCAACATTGGCCTCAAGAAGAACAAATATTGTTGTTATTGCTCAAACGTTGCATCTGACGGAAGATTAATATGATTCGTCGGACATAAGCCAATTTTTTTTTTTTTAAAATAACCATTGGCGGATCATGGAAGTTGGCAATATTGTTTTCTCTCCACTTAAACCTATGGGAATGAATCGATTTTCGGAGGAACGGGGAGCTCTAACAAGAATCGATTAATCAGCACAGGTTTAAATGGAGCAACGCCATCGATGCTAACCTTCTTGATCCGTCTCTAAAACTGAACCGTCATGTACCGTCATACTCAAGCCATTTTGAATTGATAGCCAATCAATCTCCTCCAAAAACATCAATTAATTGAGATTCCATCATTAAAATGATGATATGGGCGTCGGCCGCATGAAACCATCTTACGGAATTCCGTATTACAAGTCTCATTATTGTCTTTACCCGCACGCAATAAGGACTCAAAAACCATTAATCATCGACAACCAAAACAAAGCGGAACCCTTATTCCATTATTGCGTCATGGCACTGAAATGTTTTTCAAACATCTTCCGAGTCAATGAAACACCGCGGTTGTTCACTGTCCTTCCTCCCTTGCTTCATCTGTGTTCCTGGTGTCACTTTAAAAAGAAAAAAAAAATGAAGCTTAGCCAAGAGGTATGAAGCTGTTCAAAAGCTTTGAGAGGGTGTTGAATCCTCTTTTGTGGCGTGCTCATTCCCTTCGTACACCTAATTGTGAGCTTGAGGTGGCTCTCGATGGCTTTAAAAGGACCCTTAAGTTTCATTTCTTCAATGTCCGTTTCATATTTTTGTAAAATATACACGGAGATATTGCATCGTCGGGAAACACTTCAACCCTGCAAATCGATGACGGAACTAAAAGTATGCAGTTCAGACTGTGCGATGTGCCAAAATTAGTGCTCTCGCCGAATTTTTTTCAAAAATAATCTGTCCAATATTTTTGGTTGCAATTTAGTGGATACTTTTTGACAGTTTTAATTGAATAATTAGGTGCAAAAAACGGCCAACTTCGGATTTGGCCATTTTTCCGGAGAATGGATTTTCTGAAACTACATATGCCGAATAATATGCGTACAAAATTACCTTTTCTTTTATAAAAAATGTATTTTTGTATTTTTCACTGCAGTTTTTTTCAATTTTTCTTTTATTGTATCCTTATAACTATACTTTAGTATTTTTCAGTCTAACAATTTTAAAATTAGCGGAAGGATGGGCTTATAGTAATAAGCGTTTCAAAATCCGACTCGTGTCTGATGTGTAACAGGTGGTTCTGGAGAAGAACGGCCAAATGAACCTTTCTTATTTTTAATATTTCTTGATTGCAATGATGCCTGATGACATTTAAGCTGGACTAACGTAAACTTATCAGTCTCAACTTATGTTACCACATGCAAGCCTGTATCATGACCTACATCAAACTGAAGTGTTCAAGAGCATGTTTCTCACAACGCCATTTTCTGGATTTGACCGTTTTTCCACCCACTCCTTACTAATTTTATCATTGCATTTTTTAGAGCGACTTGATGGTCCACCTATACCATTGTCCATATCTGAATTCTGTGATATTTTATCTCGAATTCCAATACGTTGGCAGCGTAATACAATTTGTATTCGTGCACACAGAATATTTGTCATTTTCCTGATTCCATATATAGGCAGATGCATGCTTTGTTCGTTGAATTTTGCCATACAATTTGTCCAACCCTAACAATAGTCAACAACTGTGCAGTTCAGATTATCTCACAATATCAGCGAACTAAGTTAAACAGTCCCGTGCCTCAGTCGTGCCCAAAACCTATCTTCGGATGCCGATTGATTTTCAATTAGTATTTTATCGGCAGTTTAACTTGTCGGAGGCAGACCTTGAAAATATTTGTTTAGGAAGTTGGCATCTTTTCGCACGTCTGGCTGCAATCACCAGCCAGACGCTTTGTTTTGATGACGCAAAACTACCATCATCTAAAAATGCCTCCAGAATAATTCATGATATTGTTTGGGGATTCACATTCCCGTCGCGGGCTAGTGCAATGCACCTTGTTCGATCATCTCTATAAATATCACAAGAAAATGTCGGATTTTGAGTAGATGTAGACCCTACAGCGAATGTAGGAGTTGCGCAATTTTTTTTTTCAATTTCGAGGAAAATTAGTATAAATATGAAGTTCGCAGTTATGGCGGCCTTGATGGTTCATGAGAAGGTGATATTGCAGACCTAAAGTTTGAGTTCTTCAGCCCTTAAGCTCAAGTCACCTTAGGTGGTAACTTTCGAAGCTTAAACGTCATTTTTCTATAGCACGGGTGTTAAGACCCTTTTCTCATGGACGACAGTGGCGCAGCGTGAATGATCGATTATCGATATTTCCCCATTTGAAGCTATGGTAAAGAATCGATTTTTAAGGTGCTCGTTGCGAACACCCTGTTTATCGATCCTATGCCATAGGTTTAAATGACAGATCAATCGATAAATCGCAAAGCACGCCACGCCACCGGTAGACGATTATATGTCTTGAAATGGTGGCGAAACCGAAGTCAAGCGTGTACAGACATCATCTGCTGTGCTGAGGAAAACCGCCAGATGAACACCCTGGCGCTGTCAAATTTCCTCTGGAAAAAAAAACGAATTTTCAGGATATTTTTGGAATATTTTCCCCTCAAATTTCAAGAGAAATTTCTTTGCCATTTAATCTGGAGATCCTGGAAAATTCGAGAAAAAATAGACACAAGTTGTCTCCAGAATAAGTGTTTTATGCGTGGATGTTCGGTAACATTTGGAAGGTCAGACGTGGTTTTTCCTTAGCGCTGGAGTAATGGTGCGCGGTCTTCGAGATATAATCGGACCCAATTCAATCTTGAAAGCCGGCCAACGATTTCGGGCTCTCCGAGACGGCGCACGGTGGAACACGCCATTGGTGGAAATCGGACATTGGATTTTTCACCAAAACTGCTTTTTACCTTATAATTTTGTCACAATTTATATTTTCAGGGATGCTTCTGAAAGAAAATTAATCCTGAACACCAATGAATCCATTTTCAAAGTTCTGCATGTTCTGCTGATGAAGATACAGGGTGCCCCAGGGTTAAACGGTCATATTAATGCAGGAGCGTGAGCTATGAGTAAAAATTTGACATTCTCTTCAAAAGTGCTCTCTGAAGTAGCCAGTTTTTCGGGAACATCGTCCTTCTTTCCTGAATTTTGACAATGGTCACGGATCAAAACTTATGAAAAATGGCTAGCCTTCATATTTTTCAGCGCTGAATTCATCCATGGCCTCTAAAAATGATATCTAAAGTTAAATGAGGGTTCTGGTTAAAAGGAAGTAGGAAAAACTCAGATGTTTTTATCCTCAAAAATCCGGAACCCACCTTCAATTTGAGGTATCGATATTATTGAGGCAATTGATAAATTCAGGGCTAATAGTTATGGGGACTAGCCACTATTCATGAGTTATGGTCCATGGCTGTCGCCAAACTTCAGAAAAAATAATGATTTACCAGGAAAAATGGAGGGGCCGTAGCTCCTTCGGAGGGCACTTAAACCGAAAGTGCCTTATTTTTACCCTGATAACGCTCCTACAGTATGATCGTTTAAATGTGGGACACCCTGTAAGAGCGGCGATTCTTGAAAATTGGCAACACTGATTTTATTCCATTTAAATATATGTAAAACAATCGATTCTTGGTGACGCATATCTAAAATCAATATTTTTAATGGATTTAAATGGAGGGGAAACAAAGTTACCAACTTGAAAAAATGTGGGACACCATGCATCAGTGATAATTCTTGAAAGTTGGCAACACTGATTTTATTCCATTTAGATATATGTAAAACAATCGATTCTTGGTGACGCATACCTAAAATCGATATTTCTAATGGATTTAAATGGAGGGGAAACAAAGTTACCAACTTGAAAACATGTGGGACACCATGCATCAGTGATAATTCTTGAAAATTGGCAACACTGATTTTATTCCATTCAAATATATGTAAAACAATCGATTCTTGGTGACGCATACCTAAAATGGATATTTTTAATGGATTTAAATGGAGGGAAAACAAAGTTGCCAACTTTAAAAATCGCCACTGCCTTGTGTTAGCTCTAAAACTTCCACACAGCGTCCAACGTCACCGACTAACTCGCTCCATTGTGCGGCACCGATGGAAAACACGATTCGATCTAATTGAGCGGTAACCCGAATCGACGCTAACAACAAAGCTGCCTCACTCATCAAAAACCTCGTATGTAAATAAAACTACCCGCGGAGTTACGGGCGTTTTACTGAGCGCGGCAGAAAGATGCACTGGGATCATTAACACACATCCACCGCAGTCGAAACTTGCTGCACCAAGGATTACAAGTTTCGAAAGCGAGTGCGCTGACCCGCCGCGAGACAAGGCCACGCGACTC
Organism: Bemisia tabaci; assembly: GCF_918797505.1. Lineage (NCBI taxonomy): Eukaryota > Metazoa > Arthropoda > Insecta > Hemiptera > Aleyrodidae > Bemisia > Bemisia tabaci. The sequence continues at coordinate 5,801,788 of NC_092797.1, read as the reverse complement.
CGCTTCGTCTTATGAGTACAGGATCGATACTTTTCCATGGTTATCTATGATTTCAAAGGATCAAAGTCGATCAACGACTATTTTTGATTGATCGATACTTTTCCATGGTTGTCTATGATTAAATAGGATCGAAGTCGATCAACGACTATTTTCGATTGATCGATACTTTTCAATGCTTACCTATGATTAAAAAGGATCGAAGTTGATCAACGCCTACTTTTGATTGATCGATACTTTTCCATGGTTGTCTATGATTAAAAAGGATCGAAGTTGATCAACGACTATTTTTCATTGATCGATACTTTTCCATGGTTGTCTATGATTAAAAAGGATCGAAGTTGATTAACGACTATCTTCGATTGATCGATACTTTTCCATGGTTGTCTATGAATAAATAGGATCAAAGTCAATCAACGACTATTTTTGATTGATCGATACTTTTCCATGGTTGTCTATGATTAAATAGGATCGAAGTCGATCAACGACTATTTTCGATTGATCGATACTTTTCAATGCTTACCTATGATTAAAAAGGATCGAAGTTGATCAACGCCTACTTTTGATTGATCGATACTTTTCCATGGTTGTCTATGATTAAAAAGGATCGAAGTTGATCAACGACTATTTTTCATTGATCGATACTTTTCCATGGTTGTCTATGATTAAAAAGGATCGAAGTTGATTAACGACTATCTTCGATTGATCGATACTTTTCAATGCTTATCTATGATTAAAAAGGATCGAAGTTGATCAACGCCTACTTTTGATTGATCGATACTTTTCCATGGTTGTCTATGAATAAATAGGATCAAAGTCAATCAACGACTATTTTTGATTGATCGATACTTTTCCATGGTTGTCTATGATTAAAAAGGATCGAAGTTGATCAACGACTATTTTTCATTGATCGATACTTTTCCATGGTTGTCTATGATTAAAAAGGATCGAAGTTGATTAACGACTATCTTCGATTGATCGATACTTTTCAATGCTTATCTATGATTAAAAAGGATCGAAGTTGATCAACGCCTACTTTTGATTGATCGATACTTTTCCATGGTTGTCTATGAATAAATAGGATCAAAGTCAATCAACGACTATTTTTGATTGATCGATACTTTTCCATGGTTGTCTATGATTAAATAGGATCGAAGTCGATCAACGACTATTTTCGATTGATCGATACTTTTCAATGCTTACCTATGATTAAAAAGGATCGAAGTTGATCAACGCCTACTTTTGATTGATCGATACTTTTCCATGGTTGTCTATGATTAAAAAGGATCGAAGTTGATCAACGACTATTTTTCATTGATCGATACTTTTCCATGGTTGTCTATGATTAAAAAGGATCGAAGTTGATTAACGACTATCTTCGATTGATCGATACTTTTCAATGCTTATCTATGATTAAAAAGGATCGAAGTTGATCAACGCCTACTTTTGATTGATCGATACTTTTCCATGGTTGTCTATGAATAAATAGGATCAAAGTCAATCAACGACTATTTTTGATTGATCGATACTTTTCCATGGTTGTCTATGATTAAATAGGATCGAAGTCGATCAACGACTATTTTCGATTGATCGATACTTTTCAATGCTTACCTATGATTAAAAAGGATCGAAGTTGATCAACGCCTACTTTTGATTGATCGATACTTTTCCATGGTTGTCTATGATTAAAAAGGATCGAAGTTGATCAACGACTACTTTTGATTGATCGATACTTTTCCATGGTTGTCTATGAATAAATAGGATCAAAGTCAATCAACGACTATTTTTGATTGATCGATACTTTTCCATGGTTGTCTATGATTAAATAGGATCAAAGTCGATCAACGACTATTTTCGATTGATCGATACTTTTCAATGCTTATTTATGATTAAAAAGGATCGAAGTTGATCAACGCCTACTTTTGATTGATCGATACTTTTCCATGGTTGTCTATGATTAAAAAGGATCGAAGTCGATCAACGACTATCTTCGATCGATCGATACTTTTCAATGCTTGTCTATGATTAAAGAGGATCAAAGTCGATCAACGACTATTTTCGATTGATCGATACTTTTCAATGCTTGTCTATGATTAAAAAGGATCGAAGTCGATCAACGACTATCTTCGATTGATCGATACTTTTCAATGCTTGTCTATGATTAAATAGGATCGAAGTCAATCAACGCCTACTTTTGAGCGATCGATACTTTTCAATGCTTGTCTATGATTAAATAGGATCGGAGTCAATCAAAGACTATCTTTGATTGATCGAAATTTTTGAATGCTTATCTATGATTAAAAAGGATCGAAGTCGATCAACGACTATCTTCTATCGCGTCTACTTTCAATGCTTGTGTATATCATTTTTTGCGACGGTTTATAGTAATATCTCAAGTCGGGCTCATGGACAATGACCTTGAACCAGAGGAAAAGTCAGGACGATAAAGAATTTGGAAGGAGACAGTATTCATGAATGTAAAGTACCTAAAAAAAACTGTATCAGTGCAGGTGTGTGCGTAATACCGATGCTGGATGAAATTAAAATTTTAAAAATTCATCAAGCGATCAATTTTGAGTTGTTCCAACGACACATAAAGGCAATCCCCACCTTCCCCCCTCAAAAAACCCCCTAAATTTTGTCGAGGTATTTTACATTTCTCCTCATCGGTCTGATTTGTCCTGTTATACTTTCTTTTCATGGCCAAGAGTGTGCAACTCAAAAGGACTACACAATAAATTGACACTCGTCTATTTCGGACCGATTAGTTAAGAAGAATTTTCGGCATTAGGTGTTGGAATCTCGCTGACATTTCTGGCAAAAGATCGTGTCCGTGCGCTCTTTAGTTAATACTTTTTCGGCGGAGGTCAACTCAGCATTTTTGTGCGAGTTCTTCTGAATCCTCTCTTGCAACTTCGAATATTTTCAGTAAGATACTCTCATCACAAGAAAAGATTGAGCTAAAAACAATTAAAACATAGGGGAGGGAGGGGGTTGAATGACCTTACCTCGAATCCAATTCAAGTATGTAATAAAAGAGCAACTCTCGAGTTACTTTTTCAAAGTGAGTGGCGAGGCGTGAATGATCGATTATCGATATTTCTCCATTTGAAGGTGTAGTAAAGAATCGATTAATAGGTGTTCGTTGCGAACACCCTGTCTATCGATCTTTTTCCATAGGTTGAAATGGCAGACCAATCGATACATCGCAAAGCACGCCACGCTGCTGGTGTCTCTCAAAATAAGTGAACAGTCTAACAACTCAAGCGGTTGACCTAATTTATAACGGTAGAAGTGCGAGATTTAGAATTGTTTGATGACTGGATAATTCTCGAAGCAACATTGTTTTATCCTTCTCATAAACTGATGTCTCTAGGCCACGGCAAATTTTAACGATCGTTCAGTGGAGATCAAAATGACGCAAGACTTAAGAAGAAATATCACTGTAATAATAATAAGTACCGTTCAATTTTTTCTTCAGTTTCTATAGAATTGTTATGAATGGCTTCAAAGCACCAGTTTCAATTGAATTTTCGTCCTTTGAGGAACATCAGAATTGTTTTGAGGGACAGTTTACAAGTGTAAAACTTATGAAAATAAGAGAAAAAAATTGGATACAGAATGAAGCCTTTCAGTGATCATTGAATTGCTATAAGTACATATTATTTTCCTTCTTTTTTCTCTCTAATTTTATATACTGAAAATTATTACCCCAATGAAATCTGATAATTAATTGGAAGCTGACACAACTGAAGATTGATGAAGAAAAAAAATACTTACAGCAGGAGTAAGTTGGTCCGGCATTTTGACAAGAAGTTTTGCAACATGAAATTCTGCCTTGAATGGAGGCACAATCTTGTTGGTGCGGGTATTTTGCAGTTCATTGCAGAGACTGTGAGATCCCAACCAAAAATCGTTGCCGAAGAAAAATTGCGAATTGTAACGACCGCTCGCATCAGTCACTGAAACAATTAAAAACGAGACATAAATAAAACGGAGAAAAAAATTACTGTAAATTTAAGAAAAGGCGAAGATACAAGTTGTTTTCCGTAACGCTCCCATAGAATCTCAATTAGGTTACAAATATTCACCCCTGCCTATGTCCAAGGTTACCGCAAAGAAAGTCAACGATAAAGTCTTATCTTCGGTCAATATTCTTTTGGTTCTTGTAAATTTCATTGATTGCCTGCAAAATTATCACGGATGCACAAAAATGATAGGTAATCAATCAATACATACAGCAACACACACATCATACCACCGCAGCAGTATTCATTTTACTACCTAAACTGCAATTCATTGCAACATGTGCTACTTAGCTTAAGGACCCTTATTGCAAATGACTCATAACTCTCCATTGATTATTTTACGATACATACCGTCACAAAAGAACCCTTTTTCAGTTTCACAATCAGTGTCCGCGTTAAGCAGGAAGGAACCAAGTCACATCAGCTATTGCCAAATTTAATTGGGCAAGAATATTTTTTACATGAAAATGGTTGTATAAATTTTCGTGCAAATTTCAATGAATTTTCTGCATGGCTTAAAGCAAACTCTTAAAAATTTTCAAAGGAATCCGCACAAGCGTTCTTTCGTTAAAAATTGGATTGCCCAGTTAAATTTGGCAATAGCTGATGTGGCTTGGTTCGTTTCTACTAAGCGCGGTCCAACGCGGTGGCAGAACGTGAACGATCGCTTATAGGTATTTCCCACTTGAAACTACGTTTAAAAATTTATTATTAAGGTGTTTGTTGCAAACATTTTGTTTACCGATCCTTTTCCATAGTTTTAAATGGCAAATCAATCGATATATCGCAAAACACGCCACGCTATGGGTCCGATCAGTGTCCGGAACTGTTCAAAAACCATAAAACATCCTCCGTGGGTGATAAGAGTCGTAGGATGTTTATCGGCTTATCGGAGCTGAAATAATGTCTCCCATTAGGACGTAACACTGACTCAATTTGGACCGCTAGTTAACACGCTCATAAACTTCCGCCTCTAGATGCGTGGAATTCTGCTCCACAGAACTTGAGCTTATTGAACTTTCGCGCCAAAGTACTCGCCGAGTCTTGAGCGGTTTTTTTTCTCTCTCTCTCTTTTCTCCGACTGTACGAGTATGACTTCTCATCGACGGCGTCGCGACGGTGCGCGGTGGCGGCGCACAGTGTGTCAAAACCCCAATCTAGCTGCTCAAAACCTCTTCACGTCTCTAAATTTGGTCGGATAACCACCAAATTTCGCACAAGCATTAGTGTAAGCTTGAAGAAGGTTCACCTAAAATTTCAAAACTTAGTCATCAAAATTTTCAAAATGGCGGCCATCTAAAAATCCTGTTCAACTCATGTAAAAATCGTAAAATTTCAACTAAATTTTAGGCGCCTTATGTGACCTGATGAACCCCAAAAATTAGTCAAATTGTGTTTTCCAATCCAAAATAAGTCCTGGAGGATGTCTTGGGCTTATGCATTCCACTTCAAAATGGCGAATTTCTCATTTGGCCATCCAAAGGAATATGAATTCCATATTATTAAAATGATACATTTCGGCAACTCTAAGAGACAAGTCAAAGATAATATTTTCAAAATGTTTGCCTGTAAAGGAAAATTTCGGCGAGGCCCCCCCCCCCTCCTTTTCATTTTCCTACGTTTCATAAACCATGTCCGAAACCTTCCCTCATTAGAAATAAATAAGAAAGTCTGTTTCAAATCATACAAGAAACTTGTTAAAAATACGATGCAACTTTGTATTTATGAGGACCCCCCTCCCCCCTCCATGACAGTATAGACAATGGGAAAATCGTAATGAAAGAAAATAAAATTTTAAAAAATTAGTCTGCTCGGGATTTGAACCCCGATCATGCAGGTATTATCGAAAGGAACAGTCAACTGAGCCACTATACGATCTTATCTGCCCCGCTGAAAAGCCTCATGATAAGGCTCACTCAAATTAGGGGACCGAGCGCGCGTGGTGAGATGCTGCTTCCGTCTCAATTCACCTGTGACAGAATGTAAGGGGAGATTGCGTAACGCCACATGCACGCTTTTACACTAGGAATCGCCGAAGAAAATGTGCTCTCACTCTCAAGGTCGCGGAAGGTCGCAGTAAAACTAAAGATATTTCAAATCTAGATAGTTTTCTGAACACTCTCATATAAGTTTCATGGTGTTCCGTGTAGTTCCGCGCTTTTGCGGCTCTATTAAAGCCAGGAAAAGTAAACGGTCTTCGGCACTGTTTTCAATGAGCAATTATAATACTTAAATAATGATTTTGGAGAAATCAACGGTCATATTTCCTTTCTCTGGCCTTTGGCATCTCGTTTCATCCAGAAATGACCCTTTTTCGCCACGAAGTACTCTAAAAAAAAGCAATACAGTGGCACCACTCCTGATGGCGAGATTGAGGCTGGACGTTTACCGGCTGCAATCCCTATCATTTTAGCGACCAAAAAATTTATTTTTGTGATAATCATGACAGATACGTAACCAGTGCGGTGCCTATGGACCCACTCTGACCATAAATAACACCATTTGTTGACTTGATAGAAGGGGGGTTTTGAGCAGCTAGATTGGGGTTTTGACACACTGTGCGGCGCCGCGCACAGTGGATCGAGTCGATCAGAGAGGTCGGACATGAAATTTTTGACTAAAACTGCGAATTTTGATGTTAATCTCGTCACATTTTAAAGTTTAAGGGGTGGTTCGAGAAGAAAATTTCACGAGGAAACCAGTGGAACCACTTTCAGAACCCGAAAGTTCCGTATAAACGGAGTTATAAGCGTTTAAAGTTTCCAAATTTTGTCCCACCTCTCCTATTGACTCGATCCACTGTGCGGCGCTGCACGGCTCGATATCCAGAAAGAGAGAAAAATACGCACGCATGCGGCTTGTTACGCAACAATCAGTTATCCAATCACCAAAGAGCCGTCCGAACTAGTAGAGCCGGAAGGCAGAATCTCGAATCGAATGTTGTCGGATGTGCGGCTAAATCTCCCGACAGCGGATGAACAGGTGTCGTACCAAGTCGTTTAGCAGGTCTCATAAAATCGTATTTTGATAGATTCTTGGTGCAATGCGTCGTCTCCTGGACGAAAGAACGTAACTCCATTTCAATGTTGCCAAATTTCCCCTCGCAAATTGCCCATTAATCAAGAGAATCTTGGGCATTTCTGACTGAAAATTTCCCTGATTTTTCTCTAGATTCCAAGCGAAAAACCAACCAATTTTGGATAAAAATTGCTTACGTACATTTTTGTAAAATAAATTAATTGTTCGAGTCAATTTGGCAACCTTGGAATGGAGTTACGTTCCTTCGTGCTGGAAACGACGAATGGACTGATTTAGTGTCTACGTCATTCGATAGATCGGTGTATTCGATGGTTCAATCGTAAACGAAAACATAACATCAATATCGAAAATGTCAACACTCCGATTGACCGTTTTAATTTGACCACGCTTTCAGAGCTTGGTAAATCTAATCGAAATTCAATCGGGCAAATATATTTCGCCTATTTTATCGCGATATATGGAATGGCGTAGCTGCTAAATGAGTCCATAAAGTAGCATAATGTAAGATAAAATTAGTATTTACCTTAAATTCTTTTAATATGTGTATAATCATGAACGGAACTCAAGGCGCCCTTTAGAGGAAAGCGTGAGAGATTTAGCTAAATGAGCACGAGACTTATCGTCATGGTCGCACTCAGTAGCGTGCTTTGCGATATATCGATTGATCTGTCATTTAAGTATATGAAAAAGGATCTATAGACAGGGTTTCCGCATCGAACACCTTAGTGCTCGATTCTTTACCATAGCTTCAAATGGGAAAATATCGATAATCGATCATTTACTCCTCGCCATTAGTCGTACTTTAAGCGGCTTTTTCCCCTAGAAAACCACAAATGGTTTTCATTGTGATTAAGGATGATACAGGGAGATCCTTAACTTAACATCATAAAAAGGACGATTTCTGCATACCTTTAGTAAAATTTAGCATTGTAACTTCGTAAATGGGTCCTTGAAAGGGATTACAATGCTTTACCACCACAAAAATCACAAAATATAAAAGATAATATATGAGTATTGTAAATTTTAAGGAATACCTTATTCATCGATAACATCTAATTTTACCCCGGATTTTGTGCTATTTCCGGTGGACAATCATTGGAACCCCTTGAAAGGATCCATTTCCAAAGTTATACTGATCAATGTTTCTCGAGGTTTGGAAAAATTATAATTTTAATATTCAAAATTTTTAATTTATAAAATTAATTTTTGCTATTTGAAAGCTTTTTCAAAGCCCTCATTAATCACATTGTTAACGTAATGGGGTTCCCAAAGGAGCGGCTCAGCAAATTTGTTCCTTGCATGGAGGATCCTTTTTTTGTCACAACCGAGAATTTGCACGTATGAAATGCTCGTGAGGAGCAAAGTTGACCTTTACCGCCGGCCGTGAAGCGCGAAATTGAATTCGCAAAAAACGAATATAACGGTAAAGCAAATTATGTTGTTTTTTCTACCCGTGCGTTTAAGTCTCTCGGTATACATGAAAGCTTGCAGTCATTGACCAGTGGCGTGGCGTGCTTTGCGATATATCGATTGATCTGCCTTTTAAACCTGAGATAAAAGATGGATAAAGGGTGTTCACAACAAACTTCTTTATAATCGATTCTTTACCATAACTTCAAATGGGGAAATATCGATAAGCAATCATTCACGTCGCGCCACGGATTGACTGCCGATTTTTCAGTGCAGTTATGAATTGTTGAGGCAACTTTCGCACAACTTACTGCACTGAAATATGGATATGATTATAAAAACGACCCCTTATCTTTGAAAGTAAAAGAAGACATAGCGAAAATCGGGCGATCCCAACGAATGAAACGGGTATCTCGCAGTGACGTGGCGTGCTTTGCGATATATTGATTGACCTGCCATTTAAATCTATGGAAAAAGATCGATTATCACGGTGTTCGCAGCGAAAATCTTGATAATCGATTCTTTACTACAGGTTCAAATGGAGACATATCGATAAATCGATCATTCACGCCACGCCACTGGTATCGCGTAGACCGAGAGGAAAATGATGGACTGACTGTGGAGTCTCTCGTCGGTTGCCGTTGGTCAGTCCATTATCTTTGTCCATTGCAACCACCCTTCTTCACCATTAAAGGATTCCCTCCATTTTCATTTTGTCTCCTTCGTCTATCACTGCGTCTATCAAAGTCAATAATCAGTCCGCAGTCCGGAACAGAAGACTGCAGTGGCCGGTTGGATTTCGACGAAACGGCCAGCGAGGGCGACGAAATGAGTGCGCAGGATCCGCGATCGTGCTCTGCGATGAATCGATCGATCTACCATTCAAACCCTTGGAAAACTATCGATTTTTAGAGTGTTTCAACGAATACTTCAATAATCGATTCTTTACCATGGCTTCGAATGGGGAAATATCGATAGTTGAGTCACGCTTGGCCACCGTCCGCGATCGGTTTCACCCGGAGCGAGCCGATGGCCGGTCGAGCACCGAACGGCGGGCACCCAGCGAACCACCGAAGCAGCACCGAGCAACGGCCTTGTCAATAAAAACGACGGCCACCGACAATCAACAATGCCCCTGCTCAAATGTTTCACACTTTCTTTTCCCCCGCGAGAAAGTACCCGCGCCGCGTCGCGCTCGGACGCCGCCCAGCCTTGGGACCGATTATCGATCCGAAAATCCGATCCCAAGTTCACGCCGATCTGGAATCGGATCCAGGCGGAGGCGAAATCCCGGCGCGTCCTTTCGCTGCCCCGCCGCACGGTGGATCTAGAGTCCCTTTATACTGAGAGTCAAGACAACACCCCTCATGGAGTCACAAACGGGAATAAAGATTACAGAAATTGAACGTTCTTTGTAATCTTTGATCGGCCCATTCTTAAAGTCCTTTCTCCGTTCCTCCTCTCATTCCGTTTGTTCCTTGCCGAACCCGTAATTCCCTGGTCCATTCCAGATTATAATCTTTGCAATCGGTAAAAATGTAATCTTTATTCCCGTTTGTGACACTGTGAAGGCCTAAAATACGGGAACCAATCAGAATTGGATTCACATTGTCTTGACTCTCAGTATAAAGGGACTCTAGGTGGATAGAGCCGATACTGCCGTGCTGAGGGAGAACGCCGTATGAACATTCGAGAGTTGCCAAATTTCCCTGGATAAAACATGTATTTTTGACAACATTCATGCATATCTTTCTTTGAAATTTTCAGATGTTTTAGATTGAATTGCGAACAGAATTTTCTGAAAATTTTGGAAAAAAAATATTTGCAATTTCCCCAGTAAATTCGGTTTTCATCAAAGGAAACTTGGCAACGTCTGAAAGCTCACGCGGCGTTTTTCCTTAGCACGGCAGAATAGGATAGGTCGAACAAAATTTGGAAACTTTAAAATCTTATAACTCCGTTTATTCAAAACTTTGAGTGGTCCCATAAGTGGTCCCTATAAAAAAGGGTCCCATTGGTTTCCTTGTGAAATTTTCTATTGAGAGCATCCTTTAAAATTTAAAATGTGCCAAAATGAACATAAAAATTTGCAGTTTTAGTCAAAACTTTGAGGCTCGAAAAGTGGTCCCATTGGTTTCCTTGTGAAATTTTCTACTAGTGCGTTCTTAAAAATTTAAAATGTACCGAAATAAACATGAAAATTTTACAGTTTTAGTCAACAATTTATGTCCGACTTCTCTAATTGACCCGGTCCACTGTGCGTCGTGCCCGCTCCACATCATATCGAGAATTGAGACGTTTGGCGTAGGAAGGGTATTTCTTGGATGCGGAGTTTCAGAATCTCCACTGCTAATTTATATTTTAGAGAGGAAGCTATTGGATGAATTTTCTGAAACATTCAGTTTTCAACATTGGAACATCATAAAGATAATCCAAGAAAAGTTTTAACTAATTCCATGCATTTGTTGTAATTGTAGTGGATAAAACGCTAACGGAGATCCTAAGACACCGCAACCAAGAAATGCTCTTTCTGCACCCAGCGATTACAATATAAAAATTCGATGTAATATTCAAATCAAAACAAATACAACCTCATGCACAAATTCTGTGTGAGTTACGTTAATTCATCACAATTTACTAATTGACAGGTCATGAATCGATGAAAGACTCAGTGAACACGAGAAATTTCGATTGCAAGAATTTTTTTTTTTTTTTTTTTTTTTTTTTTTAGACGCATTTGCCACCATAGCGCGAAGGGCGCGAATCAGAGAACCATGAAGCGGCCACTAAATCAGTCTGTTGGAATCTGAAGACTGGCAAGCGTTTCAGTGTTTTTCGTGTTAAAAGATTGGCTGCCCTTTCGGGCCCTAAGAGCTCTATTCACACAATCCTCAAGATGCAAATACCTAATTTCTTTCTCTATGTCATATGAGTAATTTTTAGAATCCAGCAATAGCGTATTTTTCCGGTGCACACCACGCTCTTTCTCAGTAGGGCTAGTGCATGGAGCCACCGCACCGCCACTTTGTCCCTGAATGACGTAAGCGTTGGGAGAAGGAATGACATAATTATTAAGGGGATTCCTCGTTGATCGGAGACAATATATCAACAGGAGTGAGGCAAGCGAGTTCATTATCGCCGATGGATTCCGCGGCGGCGGCCAAAGCGATCCACCTGCTGGGGCCCACGGCCGCCGACCCGTCGGGAGTCGCGCTAAATCGCACAGTGGACCGAGTCAATGGAAGACGTCGGACAAAATTTAGAAACTTTAAAAGCTTATAACTCCGTTTATACAAAACTTTGAGGTTCTAAAAGTGGCTCCATTGGTTTCCTCGTAAAATTTTCTTCTCGAAGTACCCCTCGAAATTTAAAATGTGACGAAGTAAACGATTACGTAGCATGGTGTCAACGATCATGGTGTCAAAAAACAGTTTTTCTAAGTTTTTGTTGACACCATGATCATCCAAAAATAAAAAATTCTGACCCTCATGAAAAATGATCACGGTGTCAACGATCACGACGTCAACGAAACTTAAAACTTGCCTCAATAACACCTTTTAAATCTCAAGTCTTGTTTTTCTTGTGTTATTCACTCTAACCTAACCTAACCTAACCTAACCTAACCTAACCTAACCTAACCTAACCTAACCTAACCTAACCTTACCTGACCTAAACTAACCTAATCCAACTATACGTGACCCAGACCTCTCCTGTACACTTAATTTTTTAATTTTACTCACAAGGAAGATATTTTTCTGTTTGTTGACACCGTGATCGTTGACACCATGCTCAGGGCCCATTTTTGCGTTTTACTGCCTGATCACGACGTCAACAATCGTTGACTCCATGATCAGATTTTTGGTTTGTTGACACCATGATCGTTGCCACCATGCAACGTTACCAAGTAAACATCAAAATTCGCAGTTTTAGTCAAAAATTTCATGTCCAACCTCTCTAATTGGCTCGATCCACCGTGCGGCGCGCGCACGGCAACCACCGCCAAACGGGCTTCCGTCGCTGAGATGAGCGCCAATCGGGTCGCGACTCGCGAAACCGTCCGCCGAATCTTCGCCAATTCGGCCACTCTGCCCGACCGCCGACCGCGTGAGGCGTCTGTTTTGGACCGGCACCAAACGACCGAGTCCGCCGTGTTGGAGTGACGTCATTTTCCGGGAAGGCAAGTGGCAGGGTTGCCACCGTCAGGGAAAACCGGGAAATGCCACGGAATTTTGAAAAGCCACGTGAAACCTAGAAATGTAGGTAAAGGAAAATGACGGAGATGCATTTTCGTCATTTGAGAAGAAAGAACTGCGCTGAACACCAGAATCTGCACCTCAGCACCTGAGACGACCGATGATTTTGCTCTAACATTTCCGGCGGCGCAGCCGGCGCCTGTCCTCAGTACAGTCTTTCCGTACTAGGCGACGTGCTTTTCCGCACCCCACCACAACACTGCTGCGCTAAGGAAGAACGTCGTATGAACATTCAAGAGTTCCCAAATTTCCTTCGATAAAATGCTTATTTTTGAGGATAGTTACGAATATTTTTTCTTTTTTTCCGAAGTTTTATGTGAAATTGCGAACAAAATTATCTGAAAAATTGGGAAGAAAATTTTCATAAGTTTACAAGAAAATTCGCGTTTTATCAAAGGAAATTTGGCAACGCCTGAAGGTTCATACGGCCTTCTGCCTTAGCACGGCAGAACAGGTAGAAGGTTAAAGCGAGTTGATGTTATTTTTCTCCGTGTGTGTCTACGTACCTGGAGACTTCAACGCAGAAGTAGAAAAAACAACGAAATACGGTTCACGTTTGGATTCATTGTACTGTGCATTATATTTTTTACTTATTGAATGTGGCTTTACAAATACATCTGAAACTAAATATTTGACCGACGTTAAAAAGAAGGAAAAGCTTGTCGCGCTTATCCCAGAGTGCTTCTTTGCAAAGCTCTTCCATTGTGGTGCGATGTAATTTTTCCCAACTATCTGTAAGACCAAACGTACGTACCTCTTCCGTTGCGTGGACTTGATTATTTCCTAATGAACGAGAACACGTTTTTTAAGACACTCCTGAAAATTTCATCCCGATCGTCTCGAACATTGCCTCTGCAAAAATGCATCCTTTTTGTCTGTGCTTTGTGTTTTAATTTTAATGAGCTTTGATTTACCTTATAAATGAGGATTTGTGCAAAATACGGGTTAGCCTCTCAAAACTTAAAAGTGTCATAAAGCTAATCAGGGATGGTATTTATTACCATGAGCAAAATCGCGAAAACCGCGAAACTTAGCATTTCATGCAATTTAGAACAAAGAAAAGAGGTTCTTCAGCTTTCATTTACCAGCGGCAACTCCACGAGAGAGTTTTTGTAGATCCTTTAGCATTTAATTGGATCTTTTCTCCTGGGTGAGAACGATTTGTTGGTCCAGTCACGCGACTTTTTTTCTATGTTGCATTAAAGTTCCCACACTGTTCGCAGGTTCTCTGAGGAAGTTAGCCGTTTTTTGCACCTTTAAGTTATGCAGTCGGCGAAAGCGTTTTGTAATCCGTAATTTACATCTATAATTTCATCGAATTCGGCTGGAAAGTCCTTGACACTGACATTAAGTATAAAAATACATTGCTAATGCTGTAGCGTAAGACTGTTACTTCATCCGTGACAAAGTTTGGAAATTGTACGAAGAGCGAGAAGTTTGTTAATTTTCCAAAATTCTTAGATTATATTTCTATCAATGTCTAAAGCCACATCTGTAGCCATGTCATTGTCTATTATGGTAAATCTCCTCAACGGCTGTTACGTCTGTTTTCTTGTGAATCTATGCGGGTTTCTGTAACTACACATTTTTTCAAAGAAAAGAAGCATCTCGGGTATGTATGAGTCTTCAGGCGTAGCTAATTTTCCTTGATAAAGTTCGACTATTCTGGGAAACTTCTATATATTTTTTTCCAATTTTTCAAAAAGTGAGCACGCAATTAAATCGAACGTATATGAAAATTTCAAGGAAAAATACCCATGATTTTACTCAAAAATAAGCACATTACTGGTGAAAATTTGGTAACACTCGCATGCTTATAGGACGTTTTTCCTTACCACAAATGTGTGCGGGCGGGTCTCGCATACTTCACATGAATGGACCGGTGGCGTGCACCGGGAAAAAAAAACCACATTGGATCTGAGTCCAGACTCTTGAAAACATTGGCAAGAAAAAGGACTCTTGATTCAATCAGATTTAAGCTTATATCAAAAGGAAATCCGCTCAAATTAAGTGGCTTGGTTCTTGATTTAAGCTTAAATCTGATTGAATCAAGAGTATTTTTTCTTGTCGATGTTTTTAAGAGTCTGGACTGTAGATCCAATGTGTGTTTTTTTTTCCAGTGTGGCGTGCTTTTCGATACATCGATTGATCTATCATTTAACCTTGTGGAAAAGTATCGATAATCGAGGTATTCGCAACAAATAATCGATTCTTTACCATAGCTTTAAATGGGGGGATATCGATAATTGATCATTAATGGCTCGCCACCAGAATGGACGCGCAGGGTACAAGTGGGTGTATTTGAATCAAAAGGAACCATATCGATTTTGACATGAGCCTTGAGATCCGTAAGAATACATGCTGGGCAGGGCTCATGTCAAAGTAGATATAGTTTCTTTTGATTTAAATGCGTCCAAGTGCGATCCGGTACCTGATCAACATGGACAATAGGTGCCAAAGTCAACGGACGCGAGAGTGTATGTTCAATTTGGACACATCTAAATCAAGAAGATCCACAGTCATCGTAACACGAGCTCTGTCGTGCATGTAATCTCATGGGTCTCAGGGCTCATGTCGGAATGGACTTAAGTCCTTTCGTTTAAAGTGCGTCAATTTCAACAGCGCTGACACGAACGGAGCTCCGAATTCTATGACTCGCAGACAGCACATTTCATTGCAGGGAGACAGCCGCACTGTCTCACGATTTACGAGGCACAAATTAGAGTCCCCGTTTTCAAAGCGTGCTGATCGATTTTTATTCGAACGATCTGGCAGCGTCTGATGTTTAATTAGCCCTCCTCAAGGCGTGATAGTTATCTGTCAGTCGGGGCACGCGCGCGCTTTGTTTCAAATTGGAGGCACTGATGCTGAAAGGACTTATGTGCGAATCAATTGAATCAAAAGGAACTATGAAGCATGCGAATTGTACGCACATAGTTCCTTTTTACTCAATTTTTTGTACATTGTTCTTTTTCAGCGTAGGCACGTCATATTGAATTATAATCAGAACTATCAAGCTAGCGAAAAAAATTGCCGATACTTCTGAAGATCGATGACCGTGCCGTGGTAACCAACCAGAGAAAATCGATGGCTAAAGTGTGAAACCATGTATCTCCGTTTGTGACATTGCGTACTTCTTGTCATACTTCATAGTTTCCCTGAAAAAATAGTCAACGTAATTCATCAAAAACTTCTTTGATTTTCCTTCTTCATCAGCAAAATACCCAGTAAAAATTTCTAGCTTTCTGGCTTTGTTTCTCATTGAAAAAATTAAAAATGCGTGTGTTTTGAAACACCGCAATGGAGATATGCGGTTTCGTACTTCAGCCGTTGATTAATGAATCGCAATTACGTTCTTTCATCCGAGAAACGACGAGTATACATCGATTGCCAAAGTTCGAAACCGCAAATCTCCATTTTCGACGTTGCAGTCTTCATGTTATACTGTATTGTTTCCTTTGAAAACTAGCCAGCGTAATTTCTTGAAAATTCTCTTGTTTTACCCTCTCCGTCAGCAGAATACTCTGTGACAATTCCAAGGTGTCAAGTTGGCTTGTTTCTCCTCGAAAATGTAAAAAAGAAGAGGACATTTTGAATCAACGCAACAGCAACAAAGATACGTGGTTTGCACTTTAGCCATCGCTCAATGAAATGTAGTTGCATACTGGTACATAATGCGATTCAATATTGTGTTCTACGCAGCTTAGCCAGCCTTTGGCAGTATAATGTATTTATGAACAAGATGTAATTTCGAAGATAATTGTAATGAGAATATGAAGTAAATTTGATGTGAATTTGTAATAAGTAATGTAACGAAGAAATCTACCATGGATGTAAATAAGCACCCAACCTAACGCCCTTTGTAAAATCCTACCCTGGATGTAAATAAAGTACTCGTTATATATATCTATCTATCTATCTATCTATCTATCTATCTATCTATCTATCTATCTATCTATCTACCTATCTATCTACCTATCTATCTATCTATCTACCTATCTATCTATCTATCTATCTATCTATCTATCTATCTATCTATCTATCTATCTATCTATCTATCTACCTATCTATCTACCTATCTATCTACCTATCTATCTACCTATCTATCTGTCTATCTATCTATCTACCTACCTACCTATCTACCTATCTATCTATCTATCTATCTATCTATCTATCTATCTATCTATCTATCTATCTATCTATCTATCTATCTACCTATCTATCTACCTATCTATCTATCTATCTATCTACCTATCTATCTGTCTATCTATCTACCTATCTATCTATCTATCTATCTATCTATCTATCTATCTATCTATCTATCTATCTGTCTATCTATCTGTCTATCTATCTATATATCTATCTATCTATCTATCTATCTGTCTATCTATCTATCTATCTATCTATCTATCTATCTATCTATCTATCTATCTATCTACCTATCTATCTATCTATCTATCTATCTATCTATCTATCTATCTATCTATCTATCTATCTATCTATCTATCTATCTATCTATCTATCTATCTATCTATCTATCTATCTATCTATCTATCTATCTATCTATCTATCTATCTATCTATCTATCTATCTATCTATCTATCTATCTATCTATCTATCTACCTATCTATCTATCTATCTATCTACCTATCTATCTGTCTATCTATCTACCTATCTATCTATCTATCTATCTATCTATCTATCTATCTATCTATCTATCTATCTATCTATCTATCTGTCTATCTATCTATATATCTATCTATCTATCTATCTATCTATCTGTCTATCTATCTATCTATCTATCTATCTATCTATCTATCTATCTATCTATCTATCTATCTATCTATCTATGTTCTTTCGTCTGGGAAACGACAAGTATACATGTTTGCGAGGGTCTTCCGTCAGCGCGGGGCCGACGATGAGCGGCGATTACGGGCGTTGCATCATGTGATCTCAACGGTGAGTGCAGCGATGAGGGCAACGATGAGTGACAATTATGGATTACATCATTTCGTCGCGATTGTCCGCATGCCGGCTCTTCCTCGTCTAGGATGGGAAGTGCCCCAGCGGCGGCGCGGCGCGACGGCAGCGGCCCCTGCTTGGCTCCCGATTCTCATCGAATGTGTGTCAATCGGTTATCACTCGGGTTGCCGGATTACAGCGATCGCGCGGCTTACACGCCGCGCGATCAGCGTTCATTGGTCAACTATTCTTCCCTTTAATCCACACATTTCTGATCCTCATATTACTCTTTGAATTTACTACAATACTGTCTGAAAAATCTTCACCGCAAAAGGTTGGTAATGTATAATGGACCACTAGACAAGGTACGAATTTAAGCGATCTGATACATGTTTCTTAACCAGAACTTCACGTTGAACACGATTCACACAACGAAAATTGCTGAAACCAACTCCCAACGAAGATATTAACGTTTTTATTTCACACTGGTTACGAGGAATTTGAACTGCCCGCTCACAAGAAACTCAAAGCTCTACGTGAGTCAAATCGCGCACTACAACGGTTTCAGCAAGCTTCTCAATCGAGCAATGTTCATTTCCCACCATGTGTTGCTCAAACTATCAGCAATTTGCTATAGCTGAGCCAAAGCGTCAAGATTGAGGTTGCCAGATTTTTATATCGAAGAGACTGTCATGATAACGTTTAGCGCGCGATGTGAATCACGTAGAGCATTGAGTTTTCATGAGCGGGTGGTTTGAATTCGCGCATCAAGAATCATTAAATATCTTCGTGAGGAGTTGATTTCGGTAATTTTCGTTGTGCGCATCGTGTTCTACGTGAAATTTTAGTTACGAAACATGTATCAGAATGCTGAAATTCGTACCTTGTCTAGTGGTCCATCGTACACTTTGTCTCAACTGGGTAAACATTAGCAATTAAACGGCGTCGTAAACTGAAATCAGAGCGTGCGAACGGTCTCTAATTAATTCACCTAACAGGTGGTCTGCTCATCACGGTCGGAAGTCTTTTGAACGGAAAAGGAGAGTTATCTCAACCTCCAGAAAATGGCGTGGTAACAAACGTTTCACGAGGCCCGGAGTGGAAGCAGATCTCTTATCTCAATCGGAACGGCGAAAAATCTGAAAGCGAGATGATGAAGCTGGAGTTTTCGCGGACGATGTCTCGATAGTGTAATCCACTCATCTTTTAAATATTAACCTTCTCACACTGGTGCAGTTTTCTCATGCTGCACGCAAGCATGACAACAGGACCGTGTCATCAATTAACTGCGCATCCACCCGCCAAAGCTGTAATTTGATTACCCAACATCTTTTACGCCGTCGCCGGCCAGAGAGAGTTGGACAGCTCACTTGCACTAAAGATGGTATCATACAGCTCGAAAGTATCTCATCCTCTTGTCCACAATTCACCGTCTACGAATTTGAAACCGGCAGCGGTGGACTAAAACTTTCGTTCAATGTGTAATTGAATTCATCTGCACTGGAAAAAAAACACATTGAATCTAGAGTCCAGAGTCTTAAAAACATCGACAAGAAAAAATACTCTTGATTCAATCGGATTTTTGCTTAAATTAAGAACCAAGCCTCTTAATTTGAGCGGATTTCCTCTTGATTTAAGCAAAAATCTGATTGAATCAGAGTATTTTTTCTTGTCAATGTTTTCAAGAGTCTGGACTCTAGATCCAATGCGTTTTTTTCCAGTGTGTTATCGGATATTTTCGAACAACATTTGTTTTACGTGTTTCCTTTTTTCCCCTACTTTATTTTTGATGGAAATGCTGCTCGGATAAAAAAAAAATAAAGTGACACCTATGATATGATAAATATAATTAAGGAGAAAAACAGAAGCCCAATGTTACTCTGAAAATGGCTTAAAGTTAGCTTAAATATCTCTGTAAATGAGAGCTCTTGAAAGTGCGTAAACGCAAGTTTAAACTGAGACCACCGGCTAATTTTTGAAATACGCTGGGGGCCACTTTCCAATCAGCTGAAATTGATTTTAGGAAAATCTACGAAATGTAGTGGTTTTTTTTTCAAAATTTGATTAATCCAGTCTAAATGAATAGGCCGATCTAATTGACAGAAAAATGCACCTTTTTTGCAAAAATCAGGAGATTTGAGAAAGCAGTTGATGCGAAAAAATTAACGTAATTTTAGACTAAACGGAGGTAAGTGCGCAAAAAATGACGTCATTTCAGACAAAATTGAAGTGAGCCCACTTTATTTCGTGAGACAGCAGTATTTACTGCTGTCATGAGTTAAATGACACTCTCTCTTGCCAATCTCCAACATGAAATTATTTCGTCGTGTGGCCAAAATGTAACCATCCGGGCAAGCGGAACATTGCACGTGTGTGACTGCTGGAGATGGCGCATTTGGCGCAATGCTAGAAGTATTCCCCCAGTTTTGCAGGCGCTTCCCGCGCTCGTTTTTCGCGCTAATTGCTTAATTCCAAAGTTTCGGAAATTTTCCTCCGGAAGATGAAGTCCGTTTTCACAGATCTGGTGACAATTATGAAGTAAAACTTAATACACTCACATATCTTCGAAACGAAGGCGGCCGCGAACTCTTTCATTTAATTTTTGATTTTTTCAATAGAATGTTCCGCGAGGCCGCCAAGTCCGTTTGCTCTGAACATCATATTTGCACTTACTGCTTTTCTCGTTGCACGGCAGTATTCTGCCGTATACTAAAGAAAAATTCCTATGAGTATTCAAGAGTTGCCAAATTTTCCCCGACAAAATATTTCTTTTTAAAGAAATGTATGCATGTTTTTCCTTGAAATTTACAGACGTTTTAGGTTAAACTACAAACGTAATCATCTGAAAAATTGAACAAAAAATTTCAAAATTTTTCTAGTGAATTTCTTTGTTATTAAAGGAAATATGGCTCCGTCTGAAGGTTCTTACGGCGTTTTTCCTGGACCAGCATTCTCCATAGGGAGGAACGCGTATGATCTTTCAAGTGTTGCCAAATTTCCCCCGACAAAATATTTCTTTTTGAAGAAATTTGTACTTATTTTTTCTTGAAATCTGCAGATATTTTAGATTAAATTAAGAACGTAATCATCTGTAATAGTGAACAAAAAATTTCAAAATTTTTCCAGTAAAATTCCTTTGTTGCTATAGGGAACATGGCACCGTCTGAAGGTTCGTACGGCGTTTCAGCTTACACAGCAGTATTGTTTAGCTAACCCTCCACGAATTCTCGCCGGGCGGTTTTCAATCGGACGTATTCCTGCCAAATAGAACTACATGCATTATAACGTGAGCCCTGTTACACATGTATTTTTAATGGGGCTCAGGGCTCATGTCTCAGTGCACATAGTTCAGTTTGGCAGAAATATGCCAATTCCGCGAGGGTTTCGCAAACTTTCGGGGCTTATCCGCGCATCATGGGGCTCGGGGCTCGGGGACGCGGCTGGAGAATTCGCAAGCGCCAGGAGCTGCGGGGCTCGGACCCCCCGCCTCGGAGCGGCTGTGGTTGCGATATCGCAAGGTCGCCGCGAACGGCACTTCCGCGGTTCAGGCTCGCGCATCCACCTATCGAGACGCTTTTAAAGTGCATTACGCAAAACAAACAAGAAAGTCTCGCATCAGCCAGGGAACCGATACGCCCGCCGCACAGTGGACGGGCGCAAAATTCCGTGAAAGTGCATAAAATGAAATTTCATGGAGTTTTTTAAAAATAGGGGGCCACGCTCCCTGATCGTGCTACGGTCCAGACCCGAGAGCGCTTCGCGCCTCTTGACTACTCAGGCGTTATGCGTTACGCAGAAGCGAATCCAGCAATTCGACAACACTGGATTCCATCCATTTAAACCTATGCTAAATAGTCGATTCTTATCGGAGCACCTGACCCCTCCAAGAATCGAAACATTTCCATAAGTTTAAATAGAGAAAAGACAATGTTGCAAATTTGCTGGATCCGCCAATCCGCCAACGCGTTACGCGATACAATGTGTTTTTTTTTTTTTTTTCCAGTGTAGGCTCAGTATGCTGTGGAATACACAGAAACAGTAAACTCTTTATTTTTAAGGAGAAAAATGCCAAGGGTGATATTTCGAAGTTCCTCGACTAATCCTCCTTTATAATTGTTGCGGGTTGCATCTGCACCCCCTGGAATTCGCGATCATTTCACGGAAAATTAAATTTAATTCCCTGAAATTTCATTTTGAATCTCTAGGCCGGACATAATATGGACACTTCTAAAGCTTATATATTCGTTGACACAAAACGAAGAAGTTTAGAAATAGTTCAGTTGGTTTCCTCGTTAAATTTTCTTCTGCAAGTACTCCGTAAAATTTAAATTTCGTCGCGATAAATATAGAAATTTGCAATTTTATTAAAAAAGCTCGAGGCCCATCTCCACGAATGTCTCGGTCCACTGTGCGCCTCCAACGTGGGAGAGAGAGAGAGAGGCTCGGGGTGCATGTGGTGGGGGGGGGGGGGGGGTAACGACGACCAAATCAAATATTCCCGACTGGTTAGTCACTTTTACTTCCAGTTTATGTCACAACCATATGTTCGTTGCCAGACGTACTCCGTTCCGGTTTCTTTATTTTTTTTTATCGCGTTTTGCATTTTGAAGGACGAAGGTTATGTGATGAGCAGCCCAAAGATTTTTTGACGCATGGACCATGGACGTACCACGGGCCATGGGCGTACGTTTATCGTCTTTTTCTGTAAAATAGAAAAGGAAAGAAAATCACATGCTTCCCATAATTTGTGTATTGACTCTCGTTGATTTATTCAGATATGTCGATCGGTATGAAAAGACATCTGGACCTAGAAAAATGTTGCCTTTTTTACAAATACGTACTCAGAAATGTTTCGTCTTCCTCTTTAATACTTTCACATCTCCCTCATTTTCTTACTTCTCATCTTTTCGCACATTTTCTACCGTTTCCTCAGTTTTCCCCCTTTTCCTCCCGTTTTCTGCGTTTCCCCCTTTTTTTCCCTTTTAGTCCCTTCTTCTCCCGTGTTCTTCCTTTTTCTCCCTCTTTCTGCCTTTTTCTCCCGGCTCCTTTTCCCCCCTTATTTACGCGTTTTTTTCTAAAAATACGGGGAAACCTCAACCATGCTCCCCAGCAACTAACGAGATTTTATAATTTGAAATCAAAACTTGCAGATGGCGACCGTGCTTTTCCAATCCGAGACCTGGTCCAACCCCTGCATTATACGCGCACGGCCGATTTAATGGGGACAATGAAAGACATCAAAACTGTGATTTCTTATGAGCTCATAGACATTTTTAAGCCCGATGTTTTTTTGCAACGAAAATTGGGTGCTTTTGATCAAAGATTCGGATTCTGCTCAAAATCTTGATTAATTTTGGTCAAAATGCCGTGCATAGTAAGAAGAAATAACCAAAGCAAAACTGGTTTGGAGTCGGGTAAATAGTCTAAACTTGGTATATATTGTTTGCAAACTGTTAAATTTGGAAAGATCGAATGAAAAAATTAAGGGAACAACGAAAAAGATGAACCGAACAGGTAACACTACAATCATACATTCATTCTCCGATCATTATGAGCTTCGAATTCTAAAAAAAAGAGACAAATTTAAAAAATTAAAGAAAATGGATCTTTGCAGCCGTCTATAAATCGATTTTTGCATTTTTATCCGAATTTTTGTTCATATTTCCCCTTAGAGTACACTAGAATCCCTGTGCATCTGTGTACTGGAGCACTGATGAGGTCACTTTTTGAGGTTGTTTTGTCCAGCACTCCTGAGACTTGTGCGTTGGGACTGGCGATGCCATATTGCCATATACGTGGGATCCCGGCTCGGGGCTTCTCTCAGAAAATACAGAGATTTTATCTCATAAAAATCGGGTGTTTCGTACTTTTCGAATTTTTTATGACTTTGATCAACATAATTTGCCAAAAATTATCAGAATAATTTTCGATTTAAACAAATAAATCTCGAAAACCACTAGCAGCCC
Organism: Bemisia tabaci; assembly: GCF_918797505.1. Taxonomy (NCBI): domain Eukaryota; kingdom Metazoa; phylum Arthropoda; class Insecta; order Hemiptera; family Aleyrodidae; genus Bemisia; species Bemisia tabaci. The sequence goes on along the minus strand of NC_092797.1, from coordinate 5,778,133 downwards.
GCGATTCCTCCTTAAGTCACCGTGTTAAAATGTGCCGCATGGTCCCAACTTGGTTCCCCCTTCACGGCGAACAGGAGGCATGGAATGCGCCGTTCAAGGATTGACCTCAGCGGCGTTCCAGTGCATAGCGACTCTATTCGTCGTTTTCCTCACGAAAAAACGTAACTAAATTTCAATGTTGCCAAATTTTCCTTCGTAAATTGCATTTTAACCAGAAAAATCTTGGACATTTCCAACTGAAAATTTCATTGATTTTTCTTCCGATTTCATGCAAAAATCAGAAAAATTTTGAAAAAAATTGCGCACTTACATTTTTGGAAAATAAATTAATCTTTGGAGTCAATTTGGCAACCTTGGATTGGAGTTACGTTCCTTCGTGCGAAAGACGACGTATTGTGCTCTGCCTATTTCCAAGTCAGGTTCAGTGGCGAAGCGTGAACGATCAATTATCGATATTGCCCCATTTAAAGCTATGGTAAAGAATCGATTATAAATGTGTTCGTAGCGAGCACCCTGTTTATCGATCCTTTTCCATAGGTTTAAGTGGCAGAACAATCGATTTATCGCCACTGGTCAAGTTCCCCTCCCATTCTCCTCACGAGGGCATTTGTTAGACGGAATTCCCGCTCTTCTGTAAGTTACCTGGCATTATTTATAAATGGCTCGTTTAATTCAATTTAAAGCATAAAAATGAGACTGTGGAACATTAAAGACTGATCCCAGTCGAATCGTTTGATTTCACTAAAAATGCTTGGATTTAATCTCTAGGGTGCTAGGAAATCCGAGTATTTTATGTGCAAATGGTTGACGCGTCTAAGGTCCAAACCTCATCAGCGAAAGTAGGATCGTCAGCCTCCAAATCTACATAATGGGCCTGTTGCATGCAAGAGATACAGCCGCGCGAATAGACTTTTTAGCGGTTAAATGACACGAAAATTACGATGGTCACATTAAAAAAGTCTGAAATAAACTCCTTACTGCGCAATTTGCGTTGTTAGGAACGCGCTTTTTTAAATTTCCCGCGTCTGAGGGCAGTTTTCTAATCACCGGAAACGAGCAAACGGCGGGCTCGGTGATTTCCGGAAGATGCCGAGTCGTTGTTGTTGTTGTTATTTTTTCCTTCAGTTTGTTTACAAACCCAACGTGATCTCCTATAGTGGTCCATATACGCTTTATGCGGTATCAAATCGATCAACTTTCAAAATATCCAACGCAATCCTTCTACATTTCATTCCACGATGTCACGAGCTCCGATTTTTAGGTTATGTTGTCAGTTTTAGTTGACCGGAAATAGCCGCGAGTTGCCGTTAATTGTTTCCGTTAGAAAACTGCCCCCAGACGCGGGAAATTTGAAAAAGCGCGTTCCTAACAACACAAATTGCGCAGTAAGGAGTGTATTTCAGACTTTTTTAATGTGACCATCGTAATTTTCGTGTCACTTAACCTCTAAAAAGTGTATTCGCACGGCTGTATCTCTTGCATGCAACAGGCCCATTCTGGAAATTTTCCGTCAGTTTCCACATTCCCTTGCAGTTTCCCTTCTTACGCCTGCAATAAACTCGTGCAGCGGATCATTTGGATCGCATTTAACAGATGGGAACCCGCTCGATTTTTGTGTTTTGAAAATCGTGCAGCTTCTCTTTTGCATAGCTAGATACTAAATACATGCACAGGAATAAAATTTACATGATCGTCTTCGCTTAAATTAATCACTTTTTGGAAGAGGAACAAAAACTATTCGCTGTTCTACTTAATTTTTTACATAAAAATGAAAATTCTCGAGTTTAAAAATTCTGCAATCGAGCTGGGTTCCATTCTGTCAAATACGACGTATTTCACTGCGCAGAAAATGAAAGAGCGAAAACCAATGATAATGTCCTCCTGCAACCTCACTTCATGTATACTCGCATTTTGGTTGATGAGTCTAAAACTCCAAGATAGGTCTCATGCTCCTAATATAAATCCTATTTTTATCCAAAGTTTGGCAACTAAAGTTTAAAAATTTCCGGACGGAATTGACTGGCTCCCGCCCCTTGAAAGGTATATGGTATATGATGGATGGTATATACCCTCGAAAACGGTAAGTAGGTCGCGATACAGCTCTAATTATACCCAGACTTCAGAAACCGGTCGCTCTCTCGTCTTTCCGACGGTCGGTGGCAGAGCGAATTATTTCGGGCTGCGAAATTATTCATCCAATGTGTATGGATTCATTTTTGTTTAGATTGCTTTGGCAAAACTAAGTTCGTTCGCGACATTGCTTTGGTAAATTATGGACTGTTCGAGCGTTTCGATAAAAACGACTGAAAGATTGAAATGGTGTCCCAATGGACTAAATGGACCAATTAGGTAAATCAAAGACAATTTTTGTAACCAACCCTAAAGTTTTGAAACCCATTAATAATTTAAGAGAAAATATTTAAAAACGGGCGTATTTCAAAGTGCGCTGCTCTTTCGGCGTACCACTTGATGATATTTAGATGTTATTACTGTATCAAAAAGGCGTAATGTAAGGATTTTATAGCCTTCAGAAATAATTGAGAAAAGTTTTATTCGTCCTCGCATTTTTTCTCAAATTTCTACACTCTTTCAGTTTCTGCGTAGAAATACTTCAGGTCTAAAGGTCCTCACCAAGAGTAAAGGTAAAACCAAACAAGAGTTATTTTTGGCCAACCTTAGGCCATATAGAACTACCATCTGTTTTGAGTTCAGAGGCCGAAAGTTCCAGGTGCTGCAAGCTGATTGTTGAAATTAATAGACAGAGCGATAGACAGAGCAGACAAGAAGATAGTGGAGAGATTCTATTTGTTGGAGCGGGTGGTTGCAATGGAGGAAAGAGGTAAGTGACAAACTAACTAACGGTAACCCACGAGGGACCCTGTGGTCAGCCCATCATTTTCCCTTTCAGTCTAAAACAACTACCAGTCTCACCCAACAGGATCGCTTCATTTTCCTTTTGTCTTCTTTCTCTATCAATTTCAATATTCAGCCCGCAAGAGAGGAAGGAAGATTGTTGAGATGACCCTACAAGGAGCTAGCCCATATTTTTTTAAAGGCAATAACCTACCTCCAAATTAACTCTGGCATGATACATACACGTGCAAACGCTAGTATTACAACGTCACAGAAAATCGATGTAGGTTCATCGATTTACCCTCATCTTACCCCGCCGGCTCCGTAGTTTTGACTGCTCTGGGTTCAAGCGCCGGAGTAACGGTTGCCACGGCTGGAACTTTCAGCCTCAGAGCCCGGCACGTACGGTATTTCCATATCATCTCGTACACTGAAAAAAAAAGATTGGTAGAATTTACCATTCCTTGAAGCTGTGTGAATCTTCAAATCGATTCTGCCAGAGGAATGGTTACATGTAGCAGTATATAGTAACGTTTACCTTTTTTCTGGCAGAATTGACTCTAAATTGACGCTGTGTGAAATGCAGCGTGAGGGAATGGTAAATTCTCCCAATCTTCTTTTTCAGTGTAAGCATGGCCTCTACAGCCGGAGCTTTTTTCAGTGCGATTTAACTATGAAAACAAACTTACTTTTTGCAGCCCAAACTGAGCCCTCCCAGAGCGCGGCGAGGTAGGTCTTGAGGTCCCGGCGACACTCGCCGGACACGCCGCGCTGGGCGAAAAGGGCGTCGTTCCACAGGAACGGGTTGTAGAGGTTCATGAGCCACTGGAGCCCCGTGGCCGTAACCGTCCCGTTGAGGGCCTCCGAGGCGGCCACGCTGGCCTCTTCCTCGACGATGACCGGCGGGGGCGGCGGGCTCTTGGCCGCCTTGGTTTTACCCAGCTTCTGGATGAAGGACTTCTTCACCTTCGGCCCTGGGGGCTCGGGGACGGCCGCCAGAGGGGTGACATCCTCCATCCCTCCACCGCCGATCTCCGAGGAGCGGTTCTCCTCCGATTCGCTGCTGTCCTCCACCGAGGATTCCGCCTCCAGGGCTCCCGTGTCGTCGTTCAACGTCGAGGATTTCAGCGTGTCGAAGGACCGCCGCGCCGCGTCCACGTCAACCACGTCGTCGTCGGCCGTCGTCGCGTCTTCGGCCGCCGCCGCACTAACTATCAACACCAACACTAGGACACTCTTCAACCACCCCATTTTTTTCGGTAAAAAAAAATACTAAAAAAAAAAAAAATCTCGAGATCGGGATCCGACACTGTTTAGGCCATTTTCGGCGGGGGGTTCTTCCTCGATGAAAAATCACTGTTTTTGATAACTTTGAAAATGTTGTGTTTTCGAGTAGGAAGGGATTTTTTGCGAAATCCTACGACTTGTTTTTTTTTTTTTTTTGACGTCGTTCGACGTCGCGGATTTGGAGTCGGGTACCGGAGGTGTATTCGCGGGAGGGTTTTGGACGGAGACTGGTGGATTTCGAGGAGGAAGGAGCGCGGGGCCGAGCGAGCGAGTGGTCGCGGCGTCGCGTGACGTCACGCGGCCCCTCCACGGCGTCGCGGCGTCTCCCACCCGGGCGCGCGGCGGCCCGATCCGACGGACCCCGAAGATAGTGGCCGCCGACGGATTTATGGACACAAACCTCGAAAAACGGTGAGGAATGTCGCCGGTTGGGTAATATCCGGTCCCCGAGCGGCTTTTTCCTCGTGCCGGCCGTTTAATCCGCTTACATCCACGTATCCCCGTGTCCACATGAGCCCTGCCGGCCGTTTAACTCCACGCTCCCCGGGGCTCAATCGGGAATGACGATACTCCCTTACGTCAGAGGAACGACGAAATTTGGAGCCGGCTGAAAAAGTGGGGCCACGTAATCGGATTACTTAACGTAACGTCTTTGCAGGCGCCCCCCCCCCCCCCCCGCGGGTACGGGGGTTTTGATGAGGTGTTGTTGTTGAGTAATTGTGGGCACCTAAAGAAGGGGTTCGGGAATCGATGATGGGTTTGTCGAATCAACCTTTTTAAGATCGCAGGGTCAAGGACGGGATGGGTCCTCGACAGAGTTAAGAAATTTCGTGAAAGATTATAAGAAGAAATTTCATGAGGAAATTTCGAGAAATTTCATGGGGAAAAAAGAAATTTCATGAAATTTCTTGTGAAATTTTACGAAATTTCATTCGATGAAATTTCTTTTAGCAACTCTGGTCCTTGAGGACTTGCGGTTCTGACACACTCGATCGCATGATTAGATATGACGGGCTTGAAGGACAAAACGCATAAATGCAGTTTATTTTAAAAAATAAAGTTATTAATGAATGCAAGTAAAGCTAATCTCAACGCATAATCTGTGAAAAATTCGGTCCCAAATTTCAATTTTTAAGCATCAAAAAGTCAGTTTGAATTTTCTCTCCACCATAAGAATCCGTATAATTTCGAAACTTTAAACACGTATTTCTCGAGGTAGCGAAAACTGCACTTACGCGCCTTTTTCTCCAAGCCCCTCATATATATTGCCGGTGAAACTGCAAGAATAGGATCTCGGTTGCGGTGTTTCGAAATCTCCTCTCATACTTTATTTTTTGAAAGGAGGCCCGATCAACATTTTGGCTTGAAATGTTCACAGAATATTCATCACACAGAGAATAAAGATCACCGAAGTTTTCAAGAAATGACGTTTGGTAGTTTTCTGTGTAGATAATAATGTATGACAGGAAGTCTGCAACGCCGTAGACGAAGATACGCACTTGTGCAGTCTCACCATCGATATAACTTTGTCATACAAAGCCACATAAATGACAAATTGGAGCCAATCAATTTTTTCTTTTGCCTGTTTTCATGTCTGATCAATTATTTTTAGTTCTGTTTTAGGTAATGTAACACTTTGGATCCTCCAGTATATTTAATCGCATTTCTAGTGAGTTTTTGCATGAGCTTTATTTGTATTTCACGGGGTTTTCAATCTCATATTTTGTTGATTCCCGGACGAAGAAACGTAACTCGATTCCTAGGTTGCCAAATTGACCCAAATAGTTCAATTTTTGATGAGATGGGCAAAAAAAAAAAAAAAAAAAAAAACGCTCGATACACCGTGACCTTTTCAAGTATTGAGTTTAAATATTCCGATTTGGACTAATGTCCTAATAGGTGGCGATTCTTAAAAGTTGACAACACCGTTTTTTCTCCATTTAAATCCATTAAAAGTATCGATTTTCGGGACACGCTGCCTCACCTAGAATCGATTGTTTTACATACATTTATATGGAGGGAAAACGGTGTTGCCAACTTCCAAAAATTGCCACTGGTCCTACTCATCAAGGGGGAAAACTTTTTGGAGGGGCACGACCCCTTGACCCCTCGACCCCTCAGGTGACCCAAAATTTCAACATTTTCAAATGGGGATCCCCCCTCCCTAGTGACACATCAGTGCTTAGCGTACCGAGCATTTTTCCCCCATCCCGGTAGAATTTTTCAATGAATAAAGACTGAGCTCAGAGACTTTGAAATTCGTGTTTTATAGGTTTTGAATTATCAGTCGATCTGTTTTGCTCCGTCGTCATTCCCATTGACGGGGAAAAAAAATATTTGTGATAATACCGAATCATACTATTTTTGAATTTTTTGACATTTGATAAAAAAAATTACACTGACTCTCCATCTTCAGTGACCGTTTGAAAGAGGATGGAGAAACTCGCTGCATTTTTGCAGAATCATTTTGAAGGTAAGTGCAATTCTGACATATGTGACTCCGTTTGATATTCGCTCAGTTATTGAAACGGTCGTTTGATTAAATCAATCTCTCGCCAAATGAGAGCACTCCATAAGAATAGAAACGCACTAATAACTTGGTCACTGGTCAAAAATTAAAGACTTTCACAGAATAAGTATGATAAGTGAACATTCTGGAGATACTTGTGCATTTGGCAATCGCATGGCATTTTTGTGGAACGTGAATTGTCCATTTTTCAAAAATCCTAATAATTATTATATAGAATTGCTTTTTTGGTCAATTGCAAAGCTTTTCTCTTAAAGAAATGTATGGAGGATCTTTATTTTGTTGTTTTCAAACAGATAAAATACGAGCTGAGACTTTAAGACAGTCCAATCGGTTCGTGATTTTCTTTTTAATTTTGTGAACATCTAGCGTGATCTCTCTGGTATATAATTGAGCTTTCCGTTGACTTTTGCTCTGACCAAAAAGTGTATTATTGGTACTGAAAGCAGGTGCAACAGGTGCAATAGCTCATGAAAGGAAAATCTCTACAATAATTAATTCCTCAGAATACTACTTAGAGAAAGTTACCGAAATAAGGTAATTTATGCGTTGCGCATGCGCAGTTATGTCAAAATAGTAAGACATGAAAGTTTTGACTTAAACTGCAAATTTTAATGTTTTTTGATCAAATTGCAAATTTTAAAGAAATTTTCCCACCAAAAACTGTTACGGTAAACCAGAGGAGCAACTCTTAAACCTCTCCAAATGGTATGAATGAAGATAACACATAATGTCTGACTTCTCCCATTGACTAACTTCACTGTGCGTCGTCTGTGCGTGTGCTGGTAGGTATTAGTAAACAATGAAGGAAATTCTTCCTCGGTATCACTTAAAATTGTTTTCCATATTTTTGCAGAACTCAAAGACTCCAAATAAGCACTTGCAAAGATGAAATTGCATCATTCTACGGTCATCATTGTACTACAGTTGTCAATATTTCAAACTATCCTCGGAAATCAGTAAGTTTTTCTGTGACATCACGGGCTCTTCATTATTCCACATTATAAAATCCCTATTCTCCTCTCCTATATAATGCACATAACCTTGCATAATATTTTGCAGATGGTTTCATTTTTACGCTCATCCAAATGGGGGGTAGCCAAACGTAATTCAAAAAATGACCACTGATTTAACATGTCGAAGGTAAAACTGTGGAAACATATTGATGGTGAAACTGCAGGAATGGGTATCTCGTTTGCGGTGTTTCAAAATCTCCGTTCACATTTTGTTTTATCAAAAGAGTACAAACCAACATCATCATCATTGCTTGAAATGTTCATAGATAACACACTATTTTTTTATACATGGCAAAGAAGTTAGGAAAGTTTTCAAGAAATGACGTTGAATCTTTTTCCATTTGAATAACAAAATATGTTAGGAAATCTGCAACGTCGCAAACCGAGGTGCGCATTTCTGCAGTTTTACCGCAGCTGCATGTCCTCCACTTATTTTGTGATTTTTTTTTTTTTTTTTACAGAACATTACTAAATATTTCTTAGCAAAATTTTCAGAGAAAACTATTGAAACTGAGAGGAATGCTAACTGACACGATATGTTGTGTAAACCAAAACCTGCATTATTTTTCGTTTCTTAAATATTTCTTCTCCTCCGCATTCATTGTAAGCCTTTTCTAGCAAAAGCCGTGTAAAATATCTCTTTTTAACTTGTGTGTCTCTTTATATCTCCCTATCAACTGAATAGTAATGGTTTCTTTGATAAACTGAGATTCCATTACATGGCGTAACTCACTTTCTATAAAATCTCTTCAAAATTTTTCTTGGTCTTTCGCCCTCCACTTGTAGAATTGACCTTTTGCGGTCTAAAAAGTAATATTTGTTGCGGCAAGTGAATTCTCGCTGCTCCCAATTCAATATAGTGTGTTTTTCTATTTAGCTTCTTTGTGCTGCGTGATCTGAAGAAAAGTAATACAAGATGAAAGGACGAAATTAAGTACAAAAAATTGTTATTTTTTCTGTGTTACTAAAAGGGTATTACAGTGCCATTTCGAATTGCATATCATGAGGAGTTAAGTCCTAAACCGCTCTCTTCCAAGCGCCGAAGGATGGAGGATGCAGGATTAAATTTCCAACTAAAAGGATTGAGGCACTTCATTTTTCAGTTGGAGTTTGCAATCGATTTCAAATTATTTCGGCCGAAATGACAAAAAACGAAGCCCTGCAGTCAAAAAAGGAGAGGAAAAGTCGGCACTCCACCAACTTACGGGCTCGGAAGGTCCCTTAACGTTGACACGCGTGGTGGATCACTTGAACTCGCTGGCACCTCTACATCTGAAGGAGCCGTGGGACAACGTGGGGCTCTTGGTCGAGCCTCCAACTTCGCGGACAATCAAAACGATCTTCCTGACAAACGACTTGACCATGCCTGTGCTACAAGAAGCTATTAATGTATCGGCTGACATGATAATTTCGTACCACCCTCCTATCTTTAAAGGATTGAAGAGAGTTACATGCAATAGCTGGAAGGTATGCATCGGCGGATCCAGCAAATTGGCAACATTGTCATTTCTCCACTCAAGGCCTGGATACACGCTCAAATTTCCATCAATTTCCGATCAAATGGTGACTGGTGCGCACCATCTACCATCAATTCTTTGCGGCCTGCAAAATTTGACCGCCATTGTTGTCATTATTTTGATTGGAAATTGATGGAAATTTGAGCGTGTATCCAGGCCTTACAACTTATGGAAATGTATCGATCCTTGGATGGGCCAGGTGCTCCGACAAGAATCGATTATTCAGCATAGATTTAAATGGAAGAACTCCCTTAATGCCAAATTTCTGGATCCACCTCAGTATAAGTAGTGAATTTTTTCGCCCCCTGAACGATGAATTTTATGAAAACATGCCACTTGTTGAGACATTTCGGCAACACGTATGCTGCTAAACAAATGTTCTAAAACAGTTTGATACTTTCAATAAGATCTGTTAAGCCCACATTTTAAGCATATATTACAATTTTTTTTTATCGAATCAGATAAATGAAATTTGCAAAATCTTTTATGAAGTGTTATTTAGGATTTTTGAGAAAGACTTGAGATAAATAAAATGACTAGATTTTACTGGATTGATGGAAATTTGCTTCAGGTTTGAAGTAGTTTTTCTTCCTCAACGATTAGAACATTAGCAAAAAGTTTGATTGAAAATGGGTCTTGAACTTTAATATTCTCTCCGAATCTTGATCAAATGAGGCTTTTTGCTTTATATTCATTTAATTTGAAAAATTAGTATTATCAGCTGTTGTTCGTCTAATGTGAATTCTAATGCTTGGATCTCCTTTCGTGGTCACTCGATTGATTAAATAAGAGAGTGCCAAACAAAAGTCTTAAACAACAACATGTAGTTTATAAGTAATTATGCTCAAGGAGATACCCTTTTTTTAAATGCTTTTTTTATTAGCTTTCTATTTGAATAGATATTGTTTCCTCTGAAACTATCACTTGTCTATTTCAAGGAAAAAATAATTGGGCTTTGCGTGGAAAATAGTATCGCCGTCTACTCGCCACACACATGTTGGGATGTAATGTCGGGTGGCACTGCTGATTGGCTAGCTTCCGCTTTTCGTGAGTTAATTTTGACTTATATTCTGAAAAGATTGCTCAGTTCATCGGAGAAAAATCATCCATAAGCGGAAAGTTGTGTTGATCCCCGAGAAAAACTTCTACCCTACAGGAATCTTGATCTGTAAAATACTTTTGTTCTATGTATGTATAAGCCACTTTTACGGCGCGCTAGGTCGCTCTGCGACGCCTACCCGCCACAGGAACTCGTCATGGTAGAGACCTTGCGGAAGCTTACAATTCGTTATTTCCCGGACGAAGAAACATAACTCCAAAGGTTGCCAAATTTACTCAAACAATTCATCTTTTTATCAGAAAGTACACGTGCAATTTTTGTCCAAAAATTTTCTGACTTTTGCATGAGATCAGAGGAAAAATCAAACAAATTTTCGGTGAAAAATGGCCAAGAATTCCCTGGTACAAATGTAATTTCCGAATCTGGTATCCTGGCAATTTGGAATGGAGTCATACATTATTTTGTGAAGGAGCCGACGAATTTAGACCTTGGTTTTCTTCATAATGGGACTCTTAAACAAGCAAGAAAAAAAACATGAGCATAAAACGAAGAAAAGGGAGGGAAAAGTGGAACATTTGGACGTATTTATGCCGAAAGGAAGTATGTGCATAGGGGTTGCGTAGAACATAGTTCCTTTTATCATAAATACATTCATTTCAACAGCCTTGCAACAGCTCTATCAATACCCTGAAATCGAATGCCCTCTCAGCAGTCTCAATTATAGTTCCGACACGAAGGGGGTGGAATGTGGGTGTTTTGAAGTGCGCAACGGGTCCAGCAGGGGGCGCAGCATCCGAGGGTGGGTGAGCGGTGCAGTAGCGCAGACGCACTGGTGAGCGAGGCTTTGTGCATTTCCAAGGCGTGAAATTGCCGAGCATCGTCAGTATACCTTCGGGCTCGGACTGGCTCGCTCAAAGCTCGTTAAGGTATACCCATTAACCTAACCTCGCCAGTGGTGTGTCGTGCTTTGCGATAAATCGATTCGTTGCCATTGAACCCTACCAAAAAGATCGAATATCAGGAAATACCATAATAATCGATTCTTTACCACAACTTCAAATGCGGAAGTGTCGAACCCTGAGAGGCCAATATTCGCATATCGACGGTGTAAGTCGACAATCACATAACTCGCGGTTTGCGACGTCGCAGACTTCTTGTCATACTTTATTTTTCAAACGGAGAACCAGTCAACGGCAATTTTTGAACTGCCGTGACTTTTCTTCTCTGTGTGAAGAAAATTCTGCAAAAACTTCAAGGAATGATGTCAATTTGTTCTCCTTTAAACAAGTAACATAGAGGCGGAGATTTTAAGACACCGCAAACGAGATATGTGATCGACGACTTACACCGTCGATATATTTCTGTTCGTCTTTGTCATAGGAAATAAATGTAATTGAGGTTTCAGAGTTGGTATTATCATGAGATGATTTCTTCCACCAGCGGGGCGATTATTGAAATGCTATCGACTGTATGTCGCCGCTTTGTCGTGTCGCGCCATCGACTAAGCATATGCTTAGTCGATGGCGCGACACGACAAAGCGGCGACATAGAGTCGATATCATTTCAATAATCGCCCCGCTGGTTGGGAAAGGAGCCAAATTAAATCATAGAAAGGTACTCAATATGCACATGGAACAGAGTTAACTCTTATGGAGGATATACTTCCGAGCAAGTGTATCGAGGAGACCTTTTGATTCTCGATAAACTTGTTTCTCCTTTGCGAAATATCGCCCCTTATGCATCCAGTTAGAAATACGTGGTATGTAAAATGGAATTAGATTTGTGTCATTCACTAGTTCACTACATAATGAGCGGATATCGATAACTGAAATCGGCCGTTAAGAAACTAGACTGTATATGTTTTCCCGGAACGGTTTGCACCTTATTAGCTCGATTCTTGATGGAAACCTTCAATTGACCTGTTTTTTTTTTTTAAATTGAGTTATAGACCCCGCTAAAATTGAGCCAATTATCACTCCGCGCCCACCAGCTCCTGAAGACAAAAATATCCGTTTCCTAGTGGAAGTTCACGGAGCAAGAAACTTGAAAAGTAACGCTCACATGAAGACACTGTTGGGAAGTGGTAGCTCCAAGTAAGTGAAATCGAACGTCACTTTCCAAACAGAGGGATGTGAACGAACCCTTCAATTTTTTACAGCGGATCTTTAATTGTATTAAATTGAATAATATACGAATTGAGACGTTAAAAGAATTGAGGTGAGTATAAAGTCATATACTAAAATTGGAAACTTATGCTGACAGAGCATTTACTTGCCGTTGAGAGAAGCATTTCTCCAACATAGGCAGATCCAAGGGGGAAGGGAGCGTGGGAGGTTTATCCCCTCCCCCCTTCGCTAAAGAGGAGGGAGAGGGAAAGGAGGAAGAAGTAATAGGACGCTTGAATTTGGAAATTATTCGTAACGAGATTGATTGAAACTAGAGTACCTGTATAGGGAGAGTAGCAACAGATCTGAAACTCCGAAAGTCCATCAGGCCTTCACCGATGCCTCCGCGAATAAAGTTAGGGCCCAAAAGGGCAGCCAACCTATGAATTTCGAATGTCCAGAGCGATTTACAAATACAATTGTTACGAACCGTCGTTTAGAAAGCATGTATTTGGTTTACTTTTTGCATAAATTTACTTATTTTTGCGAAAGAACGCTCATTTATGTACATTCTTAGCCATCTTGGTTAGAATTGAAATCTGAAGGCTGTCAGTGAAATTTTATGTGTTAGAAGTTGCTCAGAAGGGTGACTGCACTTTTGGGCCCTAAGCCCTCCATGAACCGATCTGTCGCTACTCTCCCTATACAGGTACTCTAATTGAAACTGCACGTGCACGTGAGATCATTTAAAATTCCGAAATTTCTCTGGAAGACGCCCCCGGACCCCCCTTTTGACCTGAGATGCAATCCATACACACCAGATAACTCCTTCCACCCTACCCCCTCCCCGGGAAAAAATCCATCCCTCTCTCCCGAAATGTCTGCATCTGCCTGTGTTTCTTCAAGAAGCAAACGCACAGACTCCAGTCGGCCTTAATCCCTTAAAATTTTAAAGCCTGGAGCATGGGTGTGTACTAACCCTAACCCGATGCTCATACAAGGTTGCAGAATCTTCTAACGAATTAAAAACCTCAAATAACTCCAAAAAAAAAGAAAGAAAAATCAAGTGTTTTATTTTAGGATGTCATTGTCTATATCAGCACAGTATTGTTCATTCCATTATTTAATCCCCATTTTGCAGAATAATATCCACGAATCCTAAAGAAAAACGTTTCTCCCTCACAATAACTTCACAGGAGCTGCCGTTTATGTTGAATAAAATTTCCAAAACCTTCTCTGGAAGTATTTCACAAATCAAATTGGCGGTGAGTCTTTTCAGTATTCAGAGTATCTTTTAGACGAAGCCGGTTCAACCGTTTCTGTACTAACTGCAGTTTAGGGAAGAGGCGTGCTATACACACTTAATATTTTTTAAAATTTTATTTGCTACATTTTTCTATTAATTATTTTGATGTCTCTTAACTCCTTAAAATGATCCCGAGGTAAAATCGTTGGGAACAAAATCGATATTTTTTAAACATTGTTTTTGTCAGCTTTCCAAAACATTTCTTTTATGTTTTTTTCAAAATAGGTTACCTTCCAACTGAATCTTTTGATTTTAACAAAAGTAAAATAAATCAATGATCGTGGAGTGAACGATTGTGCGATGATTTGATTGATCTTCAGGACGACAAATGAAAAGCCAATTTGACGAAGAACTTCTTGTTCATTGATGAATGGATTTTTTTTATTATTATTATTAAATCGGGCTATAAAATGGATATTATTTGAATCAGCACAGACAGTTTTTTTAAAGTACGTTTACTCACATTTAAAAGGACAGAGTCTTCGTCAATTTCACCTCAATTATACTGCTTACTTTCACATGTATTAGTGGACTACGAAGGAAATACATCATTGTTTTTTATTTCCTTTTCATTCTTCTTCTTTTCAACCTCAGGCGAAGAATCACTTCCGATAAAGGCAATACAACCGATGGGCAACTGGCCAAAGTCAGCAATGATTTAAAACCCTTACCTGCTCAGTGGTCAGTTATACTGACCACCTTTTTAAATAATTATTCATGGCCGTTTTGGCGCGACATACCCTTACCAACCATGTAGTTATACTTGGTATATGGTCCAGAATATGAAAAAAAATATTGCCGGGCGATGTTATGTTGGCAATATTGTTTTATCATCTATTGTTTACCTCCGATTCGTTGGAGGTTTGGTGCCGCTGGTGTTATCTCCAGTTTTGCGGTTGTCAGTTGCTTGTGCGACGCAAATGGTTCTGATTCAGTAGTAAAATATTAAGTTAGACTATAATGCTGCGAGAATGTCATTTGGCAATTGAAAAATTCAGAAGTTTTGATTATTTAATTCATGCTTGAACATGGTGGTTAGTATAACTGACCACCGTGCAGGTGGCTATAGGAGCTGGAACTGGATTCTTGTTGCTTTATTTTTCATTATTATTTTATCAGTAATTTTTATGATTATGTTCATTACTTTTAATTATTGACCAAAATTATTATTTTAAAATTGCTAGTCTTATGTGGGAAAGGACCATTATCGTTGCATTTTGAAGGAATGAATTTATTTTATTGTGACTAGTCTTTGATTGCCTCCTTACTTATTCCAGTTACGCTCATATGTTCTTCACTTCAAGCAGTTTTATATATTTCTGCTTTATTTATACTCTTTTATAATAAATTATACATTTTTCTAAGACTAGCTTCACTCAATTTCCAAAAACAGAGACTCTATCACTTACAAACATGTAAGAAAAAGTGAAAAACTTACAAAATCTACGGAGTCAACATTTATAATTCACTGGTAAAGTTAGTATGGAAGGTAAGGGGAGGTCTGCGCGGGAAGGGTTGGGGGCTTGGAGGGCAGAAATTGAATGTCTTGCGCGGATAGGTAGAGACAAGGATCATTTTTTACACAAAAATAAAAAAAAACACGAAAATTATATCCACATAGGTGAATAGGAAATTTGCGTATTCCTATCCTGTTCAGTGGTCAGTCATACTGACCACCCTTTTTTGTCAAAATTTCCGGGTAAAAAAAAGTCAAAAAAATTTTTTTTCACTAATTTTGAGTTATCTAGACCCAACAGGCCTTAGAAAACTCGAAATTTCAAAAAAAATTTCGAAACCCATAATGTGTGCAGGTAAGGGTTAATGCATTCATTGAATCGGTAAATATATTTAAGACCACGGAAAAAACTAAGTTAATGAAACAAATGTGGTGAAACAATTCGTATCCTCGTTAATAGTGTTGATTTCTTTTTGATTGTTATCATATCTTGTATTTTCTTGGACTTCACGTTTTATTTTGCAATCTGCGCCGATTAAGTATTTTGTTAATTATTTCAATAATTATTTCAGGATTCTATCAGGGACGCCGATTTAGGTGTCGGCCGCTTCGTTACCTTGGAAAAACCAACGCAGATTAAAGACTTAATCGCTAAGGTGAAGCACCATTTGAATGTTTCGCAATTACAATTGGCGCTGAGCTTCGATCACAGTTTAGGTACCGTTATTTATGTCTCATACTTGATACTTCAACCCGAGTTACGTGTAAAGACAACGAAAGAAAAAATTTTGCATGATAGGAGCATCATTTATGCTGTCCCTGATTTCTTTGAACTTTTTTGAGACCTTAAAATATTAGTGGATACATAAGCCCTTTACCCTTCATTTTCCTCCTCCTCTCTCCATTCATCTCTGTAAAAAAAATCTCCCCTATTCGTCGTTCTTCTCTTAAAAGAACGTGACCAAATTTCAGTGTTGCCAAATTTTCCCTTCCAAAGCGCATTTTCACAAGAAGAATCTTGAATATTTCTGACTGAAAACATCAGTGATTTTTCCTCTGATCCCTTACAAAAATCAGAGAAATTTTAGACAAAAATTGTTCAGGTACATTCTTGCAATAAAATGAAGTTTTGCAACCTGGAAATGGAGGTGCGTTCCTTCGTTCAGGAAGCTATAACCTGTCGAAAATTTAGAATCTCGAACACAGAACAGCAGGAGAGATACTTAGAAATAAAAATGCGACAAGTTAGAGTGACATATTGTAGTGTAGGTTAAATTGCCGCATCTCCAAATGAAGGCGCTTTGTGTGTCGCATAACAGCGATCGACGAAACAAGATGAGTTAAGTTTTCTGTCCGCGTATAGAGAAAAAGTACGGTTTTTACACGGTCATGGCTTGAATTCTTAGATTTCAGAAGGACCTCGTGAGGAAATATCTGATCAGAACTTGCTGATTTACAGTAAAGCTTCGGAGAGGTGTTGAACATAATATCATTGCAAACGCTTAAACTTATTTTAAAAAAATATATCGCGTCCATTCGCTACCTTCGGACAAAGCATGTATCATAGCGATTATAAAGGTCAGGTTTACTCATACAGAGTCTGGAAGAATCATATTTGAATAACTACATAATTCCAACTTCCAGTGGTGTGGCATGCTTTGCGATACATCGATTGATCTGCCATTTAAACCTATGGAAAAGGATCGATAATCAGGGTGTTCGCAACAAAGACCTTAATAAACGATTCTTTACCATAGCTCCAAATGGGGCTTTATCGACAGTCGATCATTTCGCCTCGCCACTGCCACCCACTGATGCAAGAAGATGAGAGCATCCAACATGAAGTTTTAATATAAATGTTGTATACCGGCCACATGCAACTTAACGAAATTTTTAAATAAAGTTGTCAGGGTCAACGGACTGTTGTCTCCATTGCAACTTTGTGCATTTTCATCTGACAACGTTATGCTATACTCATTTCCGGATGCATATTTTATAATGAAAATTCAGGGGCTTTGCGTTTTTATGAAGAAAATTCAGAAAAAAATTCGGAAGAAAATTGCGCTTGAGCCAAGAATAGGTTTTCAAGGTGGACGCATCTTCGCTAAACGGAACTATAGACGAGTGGAAAAGATGGGGTGTGCACTAGAAAGCTACGTAAGAAAAAATGTGATTCCCTGTGGGGAAGTGGAAAAGCGGGATTTTTCACTCTGCCACACGGAACTAAGCGTCAACTAAATGAGGCACTCATGCAGGCCCGCCGCATCCCATCTCAAGCCCTGATACCAGTTTTAAGGTCCGGGCCCCAAGCACGGAGGGGGAGGGGGTCCAAGGCGCATTCCCCGAGAAATTTTAGAATTTATACGACTAATCGGACGCATTTTGAAGCTTCCATAAAGAATTTTTCCATCAATTTCTGAATAATTATGTTTTTTTTTTTTTTTTTCTACTTTCAGCACAAAATACTTGCGAATTGTTGCATTCAGAACATCTGGAACATTTTTATTTTTATTTTTTTTCTGGGGGGGGGGCATATGATACTATTTTCAGTTCTAAGAGGGCCAGGCCCCCCTGGACTCCTATTGGCAAGGCCTATTTGCCTAATGGCCTATTGGTCTATGGCAAGGGAGTTGTGCTATGAGCCATTGAAGTCGAGGATGCCCAGACTGGAGACTCTTAGCATCTGATGACGGAAGAAAATGAAACGCAGTTACTAAAAATATCCCTCTGTACTGAAAAGCTTGCAAATAGATAGAAATTTTCCAGGAAGTATACTTCTTTGAAAATTTAAGAAGAATTCTACCGTGCTCCAGCGTGTTTCTGAAAATCTATTCACCTTTTGCGAAATTTTTAGGGTAAATTTTTCACTTTTTCTTACGAAACAAGGGTTGCATATGAATTCGTAGTGGTTTTTCACGGGTAACACGGGTCCCCTTCGGGCCCTGGGCCCCGGTACCAGGGACCCAGTATCCCTCCCCCCCTTGTGGCGGGCCTGCACTCATGAGCCATCGGCAGGGCAAAAGAGCGTTGCGGACAGGGCTCATGAGTTGAAGCGGAAGACGGACGACCGCGGCGGCGCACAGTGGATCGAGTCAATTTGAGAGGTCAGACATGAAACTTTTAACTAAAACTACGAATTTTGTCACATTTTATAGCTGTAGGGGTCTAAGAAGAAGAAAATTTTACGAGGAAACCAATGGAGTCCCTTTCAGAACCTCAAAGTTTTGTATAAACGGAGTTATAAGCTTTTAAAGTCTCCAAATTTTGTCGGACTGACTCGGTCCACTCTGCGGCGGCGCACCTTTTTAAATGAAAATATTACTTCATTTTAAAAACATTTACATTTTTAATTTTATTTGCAAAACCTTTTCCGAGCGACGGCATCGATATCAATCTCAATGAGCCGTAATTATGTTGAGAAGAACTATTCAAAAATGAATGGAAGAGAAAGAAAACCTGGCAATAGTGAGTTTTTGGACTACCGCTCTCTTTTTGTGCCGTAGTATCTTGATTCATGTTGCGAGGAAAGTTCTCTACTCTTAAAGGATGCCTGTCATTCTTACTATGTTGGAGCGCCTTCAATTTCGTATGTTACTGCGCAACACCTCTGTTGTGAAACAGTTGCTTGAGGCGCCGTGGCACGCTGGGCGGTTGGACAGCGCCTACAAACCTAAAGGGATACTTCAAGCATTGCGCAATGCGTGAAGTATCCCTTTAGGTTTGTAGGCGCTAATGAGTGCTAGTCAGCCGCGGCTTCTTCGCGGCTGACGTCACTAGCGCTTTATAATTCCCATTCATTCTTACGGCCCTCGACTAATGAATAGATCCTTTCTTTCCCACCTGTCTCTGCAGCCGGATTGTTGAAACTTTAACTGGCTATGTCGGCACGATAAGACAAGACCGCCCATAGACACCCTCAGACAAGATAGACCCTTGCCGATAGACAAGACACCCTATCCGCGCCGTGTAATATATCAATTTTCGATTCTTGTCGTGCCGACATAAATTTCAACAATCGGGCTGCAGGTTCTTTTAGCAGAAATTCGTCCAATTATACCCAGCAATATTTCCAATGTAATTAAAATACTGTAATTATAACACTCCAGCTCTGACCCCTTCAATT
This sequence comes from Bemisia tabaci, assembly GCF_918797505.1. Taxonomy (NCBI): domain Eukaryota; kingdom Metazoa; phylum Arthropoda; class Insecta; order Hemiptera; family Aleyrodidae; genus Bemisia; species Bemisia tabaci. Next base: position 5,758,883 of record NC_092797.1, on the reverse strand, counting down.
AATTTAATAGACTTTTTTTTTGCAGATCATTACATCAAGAAAATCGCCTTGGTGCCCGGATCAGGTGCTAGTGTTTTGCTAGAGGCCTGCGGTGATGCTGAATTATTCCTCACTGGTGAAATGTCTCATCATGAGTTGCTCGATGCCAATCATCAAAATGTCACTGTCATCCTAGCCCATCATAGCAACACTGAAAGAGGATTCTTACGAGTGATGGCTCAGAAACTCAGGTCCACATTTTCAACTTGGCCTGGGACTTCGATCGTAGTATCAGATAGCGATAAAGATCCTTTATTTGTTATTTGAACTTCATATTGATCATTCTAGACTATTTTTACGATTAACCAGCTACTGAATGCATATCGACGGTGAAAGTCGGCAATCACATAACTCGGTTTGCGACGTCGCAGACTTCCCGTCATACTTTATTTGTTAAACGGAAAACTACTCAACGGTAATTCTTTAAAACTGCCGTGATTTTTCTTCTATGTGCGAGGAAAATTCTGCAAAAACTTCAAGGAATCACGTCCATTTGTTCTCCGTTAAAAACATAACATAGTTGCGGAGATTTTCAGACACCGCAAACGAGTTATGTGAATACCGACTTGCACCGTCGATATGTCCTCTATTTGATCTCTGAACAAGGAAATTAAGTCCAAAGTTTAGTGAAAGTCAGCGTATTTAAAAAAAACGAAACTTTTGGAATCGAGGAAAAGCAAAAGTAGTCAGGTGGAAGCAAACATGGTTAAGGAAATGCCAGGGAATTTATAGTTGCAGAAATAATGGCAAGTCTGGAAAAATAACACTTCTACGGGAAAATTGTTCAGTCTTTGGGGGTCCACGATCCAGCCTCCTTAGTTCCATGCCTACACAATTGGTGGTATGTCTTAATTTTCGGTTGAACACGGTGGCAATCGTTGATCACACCATTTTCACGCTGATATACCTCGTTGAGGGTACCCCCATGGGTGCAGAAAGATCCTCGGCCCGTACTATCGTACTAAGGAAGAACGCCATATGTACATTCGAGAGTTGCCAAATTTTCTCCGATGAAATTTTATTTTTGAGGAATCTTATGAATATTTTTCCTTAAAATTTTCAGGAGCTTTAGACGAGATTGTGAACAAAATTAGCTAAAAAGTTGGAAGGAAAATATTCATAAGTTTACCAGGAAATCCGTGTTTTATCAAAGAAAATTTGGCAACGCTTGAAGGTTCATACAGCGTTTTTCCTTAGCGCGGCAGTATCCAGTTTCGAGCAACCATGGATTCTGCGTATGCACTATGACATTGCACGTTCGCAGTAATTTTCACCATAAATAGCGCGATCACAGTACTTTGCACCATGAAATAACGCGTTCGCAGTAATTTTCTAAAAATTCAACTCTCTCGCAGTAATGTTAAAAATGTAATACTTTCACGGTAATTTTTCAAAAATTTAACACTGAGAAAGTAATTTTTTAAAGAAATTCTACCCTTTTGCACTAATTTTCTGGCAACAATGCGTTTGCACTTGATTTGTAATAGTTCGCACTTATTTTCAAGCGTTTCGCCCCACTCAACTTTTCTACTCCTGCCTTAAAATCACTAAATAAGTCTGAATGAAATTCTCCATCATTTATTGGATAAGCAATTTTACCTAGTGGAATGTCGAAAGAGTTGTACCACGCGTTTCGTCTCATCAAAAACGATCATCGGAAGCGCCTGCGAAACTGAAGGAATACCTCAAGCATCGCGCCGTCTCCCCGAAATTTCTAGTCTCACTCTCGGCTCTTGACGCGCGAATCACGCCGTTCTGCAGAGATCCGCTCGCTATTTGGAAATGTGCAGGGCAGCGCGCGTGCACAACTTCGGAAAGTGTAGACTAGAATGAAGCGCATTTTGATGAAACGTAATAAATTGTAGGTTCTCGATGGTTTCAGGACATTTCGTCAACGATTTCTTGTCCGCGCACCTGTTTTGTCCAACAATTTACGTCCACGCTTAAAATAAGCGTCAGTGATTTGGTCCAAGCGTTATTGAGTCCGTAAGTGAAACAATATTGACTGTATCGAAATGAGAACATTGAGAGAGAAGAAGGCGTTGTTGAGGTATCACATTTTTTAAACGAGATGTTACTTCCTTCTTTTGATTTATCTTTTCTAATTGTCATTGGTGAATATTTAGTTTTATTTCTATCCTTAAAATTTTCTGGCTAAAATAAACCTTTTTTAATGAAAATATGACTTCGTTTTAAAAACATTTACGTCATTAAAACGTAGAAAATATTGGTAAAACCTTTTCCAAGCGATGGCATCGATATTAATCTCAATGAGCCGTAATTGTGTTGAAAGAAACTATGCAAGAATGAATGAAAGATGAAAAAAAAACCGAGAAGTACGCAATTTTTTGGTTTCAACTCATTTGTACATCGATCTCCTGTAGTCAAATACGTCAAATTTTGAGCGTTTGGTTGCGCGTGTACCACGCTGCAGCACAGTAAAAGCACAAAATATAAAAGAAAAAATTAAAGTGCTTTGGAAATCATTAAATTTGACACAGAAACACCTTAATATTAACGAAACACAGTGTGCAAACATTTCAAAATTATGAGTTGAAAAACGCTGACCCCGCGAGTTTAAATATTCGAGCCATGCACAGGGAGGAACGGCGTGCTGCCGGCACGAAACGCGCACTGGCGCCTACAAACCTAAATGGATACCTCACGCATTGCGTGAAGTATCCAGTTAGGTTTGTAGGCGCTGGCAAACCGCCCGCCACGGCGCCTCAAGCAACTATTTCACGACAGATGTGTTGCACAGTATCAAACGAAATTGAAGGCACTCCAACATATTAAGAATGATAGGCATCCTTTCAGAGTATGGAGCTTTCCTCGCAAAATGAATCAAGATACTACGGCACAAAAAGAGGGCGGTGGGCCAAAAACTCACTAAGTCCAAGCCTCCATATTCGATGACGTTTGGCATAATTTTTTTGAATTTCATTAGAGCAAAAATGACTCGATTTAGGTAGAAACATTCTTGAGTATGCTGTCAAGAAGATTTTATTTTGAATCAAGAATAAAATAGCTGACTGAAAGCGGGTTTCTGCTTGATGTGACTTTTCTTTTTATATAAGTAACTTTTCTTCTTTAAACAATCAGGGGGTCTTGAGGGGATTGAAGGTCAAGGCGCATAAGTGCAGTTTTTTCTATTTCGAGAAATATATATGCACTTACGGTTGCGAAATTACATGGATTCTTATGGCGGAGAGAAAGTTAAAACTGACTTTTTGATGCTTAGAAATAGAAATTTGAGAGTAAATTGTTCACAGAATATGCATTAAGATTAGCTTTACTTGAAATCATTAATATCTCAATTTTTTCAAAAACTGCAATTGTGCGCCTTGTGCTCCATTTGGAAATGAATCACACTCTTCTCGGGAAAAGAGGGAGGGGATGGGAGGAGAAGGTTAAGAAGAGTTCAGAAAAAAATGCATCAAGATTTTGCTAATCAATGTATAAGTACCTGTTTTTATTTTTAAAAAAGGAAGTTGGAAAATGATTAACAAGTTTGATCGTCAGACAAAAAAACTTTGAGTAGGCACATACAACTATAAAAATATAACGTTTTGCAAATAATTAGTTAACAACAGAGATAGCACTGGATTTATAGAGGATGAGCAAAATATCCCCTTACAGCTGGAAATAAAAGTTGAGGCTCCAAAAATCAAATGAATATTAATTTGAATAATTCACAAAACAGGATCTTTTATCAGTCAAATTCCATGGTGTAGGGAATTGCTGGTTGTATTGAAGCAATGATCCTGATTTTCTTTCCAATAACATATTTAATTACAGAAAATCCATTGAGACAAATGACAAAAAATTAAGAATTAGCTAGGATTTTCCTCCCTTCTAATTCCGTACCAAACAAAAAAAAAATTCTTTTGGTGATTCAATTTGAAGAGATTCCAGCCACCAGGGATTTAATAGTCTGCTTGGGCACAAAAATAGTAAACATACGGTAAATTTACGCTATTGATAAGTGATAATAATAAAAAAGTACATTTCATAACATGTCTGTACATATTTTTTCTGTTATGTGCAAAGTTTATGATTACATGTGTTAGAGGGCTATTAGATGAAAAAACTTTGTTATGTTTGAAAGCGAAAGTTTGAAGAAAAAAAGGAAATTGAAAAGAAAGGATCTTGAAAAAACAAAAGTAAAAAAAAAATGAAATAAAAAATCTTCGATTAATTTTCTTAACAATTGTAACTGAGAGAGTACAGAGTATAAAATTGATAAGAGGTGTGTCAAATTAATTTATGTACTTAAAACAGGGAAATACAATATAGTTAATACTTAAAACTACAGAGCTACTGCAATCTGAGTATAAATAATTAACATGAAAAAAGACAAAACACCAATTTTTAATGAGGACTAGGTCAAACGTAATAAAGTTAACAACACATTGAATGAAATTGATATTTATGGTACAAACATGACGTACAATGATGATCTCTTATCAATCAAGTTACACATATTTGGTCACATTGGAAAATATGGCCTTACCAACTAGTTGTTTTAAGAAAGCTTTACACTAACAATTCTAGCATACAAATGAAAAGGGTAATAGAAGATTCCTAAATCCAAAAATATATTTTTATTACAATGTTATTAATATGTAGAATATATACAATGATGATCCCTCATCAATCAAGTTACGGAATATAAATACAATTGAAGGCTGATTTAAAGACACAGCCATGCCAAAGAGTTAGGTTAAGCAAGTTTTACACAAATACAAAATGTGAAAAAGGCATTCGTAGATACAAAAACCAAACACAATAAAGTATCATGACAAATTATTATGAAAAAATTATCTAAATACAGTAATGATCTCTTATCAGTCAAGTTACACACTAGTAAAGTTGCAATTTTAATCGATTCAGAAGACTGGGCTTAGCCAAATTTTTGCTTTTAAGCAAGTAATAAACAGGACAAAAAAAAGGATTGAAGATAAACAGGTGATGGAAAACCGCGCTGGATTTTTGATAAACAATTCATAGTGATATATCAAAGTAATTAAGTCAGATAAAGCTACAAGAAAAAATAAACAACCCTCTCCATGAAAAATAAATCTAGTTTCGCCAAATGATTAAATTTTAAAAGGTTCCTGCTTATTTTTTTATTAAAAGTACCTTATAAACGATACCATGAGTAAATACAAGGACACATTTGACGTTATTAATAAATATTCACTCATAAAATACACATAGTCATTAATTTAGCAAAAATATTGTGGATTAAATAGTTGACAAGGGTTTTAGCCACATACTTGTGGTCACTAGTCCACATACAGCACTTACTACCACACGGGTATACTTATAATAGCACTATTAACTCTTTCTTTTTGACCTTGTAGGTCAAGAGAAAGTTTTAACAGTCTGAATGCAGTAGACAAAAAAGGTTGATGTTCAACAAAATAAAATAATTCTTCTACAAAAATAATTAAATAATTATTACCTAGTAAGATGTAGTAACTGTCTTTCGAGGACTAGAATTAACTCTATGCCTCTGTATGTTGGGATGGGCTTGGCAATATTTTCCTTTTATTAATAAGGAGTGCAGAAATGCAAGTATGGTAAATGTGAGGTATAAAAAAATATACAATAACATTACAAGAAGTTGTTTAAAGCTGCCTAATCCATTTATGATTATTCGTTATTGAGGATAAGTAGACCTCGCTTCTTGCAGAGGCTTCAAATCTTACATACCTAGTTTTGTAGATATTTTATAGAGTGCACTAGTGCAGTATACAAACTGAAAAGTTATTTTGAATTTAAAGGAAACACTCCCCAGAGCCATCAGTTTATAAAGAACTCCTTATCGAGCTATCTTTAATATTTTTCTTTCCTTAATGCCTTTTCAATGTATAAAGAATCTTGAGCTATACAAAAAGTTTGGGAAAATTCTCACTATGTAACATTGCCTTTAGCACTTTCATTCATGAAAGAGAGATCATGAAAATTTTGGTGAAAAATTTTTCAGTTTGACAATAGCTTCCGTCATTGGGTCAAAAATTGGAGTGACTGGTAGAAAACTGAGCATCATTACTGCCAAACTAATAGATTTTTCCAAGAAAAAAACCTTCATATCAGAACAAATAAAGGGAGAATGTAAGTTGTATCCAAACTTGAGTGATATTTCCAAGAATGGGCCAGTTGCGCTGATAGCAGAATCCTGTTTTGATGCTTGATTCTTGAAGACTAGCTTAAAATAAGAAGATCTGTCCAACCGGCAACTTTCTGCGTTGAATATTAACCGAGACACCGTCCTCTGAAAATTTGGGTGTTGGACGTCATCCACCGCGGTAGTGCATAATATGGTATGTCCTACCATGGTGGATGACTTCATAAATTGAGTTTTTCAAGTCGCGATATCTCGGTTAATATTCAACGTAGAAAGTTGTTGTTTGGGTAGATCTCAATATTTTCAGTTGATCTGCAAGAATAAAGCATCAAAACACGATTCTGTGACCAGCACAACTGACCCATTACGCTGATTGTGGTCCATCTAGATTACAGGGTGCTTTGAGTACTATTCATTTATTTATTTTTTGAATTTCATTTTTTTTTCACTTTTTAGGATAAATATTTCATTAGGCAAAACACAATAATTGCATGGCTCTTTTTAACTAAATTTACCAATGTAATGCTTTGAGGCATGTGAGTAATGATATTATCAGGTTTGTAATATAGTTCATTATTTGGTATAAAATCATTGAAAACAACCCAACAAGGAAAATTCGGAAGTTTTGCTCTGAAAGAAAAAATGCTGATTAAAAATCAAAATTATGTCCATCTTTTGATTGCTGGGAGTGAATTTTTACTTTGTTGATTAGCTTTTAACTTCTCCAAGCCTCATGAATACTGCATTTTATGAACAGGTTTGTTCATGATGAATAATTTTTAAATTCTTTTGTAAGAATCAATTGGGAAAATAGTGAAAATTTTGTCTTTTTGACAATAGCTTTCAGCATTGGTCTCAAAGTTTTCTGCATCAAAAAGCTATTAAATGGTTGTGAAGAAAACCGATATAATTTGGGCAACACTGAAGTAACTTTACTGCCAAAAAGTTAAAACTTTCTGTACATCAGAACCTGATCATTGACTCAATTAACACCTATTGATAAATTCTACTTGTTAGACAGTGGCTTCCAACATCTGCAAGGCACTTGCCAGCAACACCAAAAACTCAGGTAGAAACTTCAGAAAGTCACTGACTTTCTAACGAGACTTATGACTTCAAATTAGCGTTCGAAATAACATCACTGCCTAACAAATAGAATTTGCCATGTTTAGATTTATGCTTTTAATCAATGACTAATGGATAGGTGATCTGGATTCTCTTGTCGCTATGTATAAGAGAATGTGGACCTAACTTTTATTTCTTTGCTGGAAATCATGGATACCTGGATAGTTAGACTTACAGTTAAAAGCTAATCAAGCAATATAAAGCCTAGACATTTTTTAGAAGCGAAATGACATTTTGCACTTGTAAATTCCACTTAAACATAGGTAATGTCTGCACTCCTCATTTTTTTGTTCTTAAAAAATAGCAGCAAGGCTCAGAGCCCATCATTGGTGATCTTTAAGAGAAATCATTGACAAGAAAGTTTCCTGTCCCGATTTTAGATTTTTTCTGGTACAAAATGTTTATAATAATTCACAGTGAAATCGGTCATGAGTTCTTGCATACATTCAGGGAGTTCCGCTACGCATTTGCCTGGAGATCCACCGTACTTTGTAAACGAGGAGACCACTGTGTCTGGAGCCAATACTGTATTATCTTCAACGTAACAACAGTCTTTCAATACGCAATTCCGACCCTGGAATAAAAAGAAAAAAAATGCACTAAAACAACGTATAAGGTTTTATTGGAGAGAAACTAGAAATAGTTTTACCCTATTTTAAGCTTGATTGTTGTACAAGTATCAAACACTGAGATCATAGCTTTCAAAGAAAGCCAGAATATAAAGGGTAAGGCAAACTTGGTATGTTACAAACTTCTTACGTCCTTTTCTGCATACGCAGTCTCAGAATCTACTGAGAGGACTTACAGTAGTTTATTTTACGGACAACAAAGAATGAGTTTTGCAAAGTTGCCAAATGTTGATAAAATACTCAGATTAAGAAAAAAAAAGGGGGAAAAAATGATCCTCGAAATCCCAAATGAATTACTATTCTCAAGAAAGCCAAGCAGTCTAAATTTTTTCTTTACATTTAGAAACATAATTCTTGTGCATGTGATTATGCGGCCTCAGCAGGATAAAATTTTAAAAACATACAAAAAATATAGGGTCCATTTACTTACATGATTAATAAAAGTTTTTGAATTTAAATTTGGGCATAATGTGTGGTAGGCATTCAATTAAAGTTCTGGACTGAAGCAAATGCTGCATTGTGAGTGTGACTACTTTTGAAAAATTTCCAAGTTTTATTGCACATGTGGCTTGGAATGGCAACTACTAGTTTCCTACATTCTAGTTTGATTTTGTGAACAGCGTTAATATTTACCAAAAAAAAAATTTATAGTCGGATAGCTTTCACCTGACCTCCAAGTGCTCTGCCGACCAATCAGAGGCATTTTTACATGTTTCCTGGTCAAAGATTTGCCAAAATATGAAACATGTTTTGAAAGTAGAAACATTATGATATAGCTTGGAGACTTGGACGTACATTTGTAAAAATAAAGATAACTTTTCTTCAGAAATGAAAAAATGCAACAAATTTAAAGAAATACATTCATTGCCAAAATAAAAAAGTGTGCCTCGGAGATTCTTGGGTTTGAATTGAACATTTGATTCCAAAATCGTAAGTTGATTCCTTGCTGACCCTTCACAATAAAATATTTTGTAATTATGTCCAGAAAGCCAAAAATGTACAAAACCTATTGAGAGCACTAACAGAAAATATCTCGAGTCTTTCCATTAAATTCCTTTTAGTTTTTTCTGATTTTTCTGACTTGATGGGATTCCCTGACAACTACACAGGGTGTCTACTAAAACAAGCTGGCCAAAAATCAGTACTTTTAAAGTGCTTTTTCAGTACATTCCCAAGAAATTCAGAACCTTCTCCACAGGAAAATTCAGTATTTTTTCAGTGCCTGCCTCCAATTGACGAAAATCGAAAAATTTAAATTTCTCGTCCAAGTTGCGACAAAAATGACAAAAAATGAAAAAAATTCCAGACCTTCTACTGAATTTCCACACTTTTCTAGTGCTTCCAGACCGCCCTTAAAAAATCAGTATTATTCCCGGATTTTCCGGCAATTCCAGACTTGTAGACACCCTGCTAAAGGTTTCCCTGCTTTGACAGAGCTGCAGATACCCTGAGAATGTTCTTCAAATTTAAGATGGAAGACTAAAAAAACTGACTCACAACAACACAGTTCTTCCCAATATACGTGCATGATCCGACTTGAAGGGCATTGACTACAGAATTTTCTCCAATGAATACGTGATCACCAACGTGCAGAGGGAAGAAGGCAACCCTGTAATGAAAGAAAAAGGAGCTACAGTTTGAGACAGAGAACCGGTCAAAGAGTCATTTAAAACCGTTGCTTACTCAAGAAAATTTTCTTGATGCACACAGACACACATCAGACATGCTAAATTTCATATTTTTGAGCCTAGGACCTGAAGCAGCATTACTTATTATGCTGAAAAATTGGAGCTGATATTAAATTATTCAGTTTGATTGTGAAGTTGGGTTAGTTATTGTTCATAATTCGAATAATATTATCTTGTTCAATGCTTTTGCAGGAAATATGACTATTGATGGAAAAATGGACCTCAGTTCAGAGTTACTAAAGATCGATTTATTGATAGCAGAGTGTAGAAAAGTTGCGAGAACAGCTGGGACTAGAAACACTCCAAAATGTTAACCCAAACTGGCGTTGCCATAATTCGTTTGAATTCTGTGATTTAAAAAGCATATAAAAAATGAGAGAATCAGAAAATTATAAAAGTCAAACTCGCAAAATAAATTACAACTTGAGAAAATGTAATTCTTCTTGGAGGCTGAAGTTCAGACTCAGAAGTCAGTAGCAGGGTCGGAATTTCCGCCTCAAAGCAGGAACCACAGGATTTTAAAACGCATCGGCAAGTGCTTTTATTTATTTTGTGACTTTGAGCTCTTTATTTCTCTGATTATCTTTTCTTTCATATTCACGCAGCTTGTATTCTGTTACTCGTTTCATCTGTTTATTTTGTGTTTTGTTTCTGTTACTTTTGGTTTCGTTCCAACGTGCAAAATTGCAAGATTGTAATATGACTTTAGAGCCTCTATTGATACAATTGAACCATATGAACTGAATTGAAATTGACTGCAATTAATTCTTTAAGAAACTTGAGAGTTTGTTAATGAAATCTCAAAACCCAATTTTCTGACCCAAGTCAAAAAAAAAAAAAACACTGTATTAAAACTTTTGAATCTATAGATACAGAGCCTTTTTTTCGCAGACAAGTCACAAATAGACATTTTCCGCCGTAGTAAGTGGTATAATTTGTGGGTCCAGCCTAATATGTTTTTCATTGAAATTATCTACAAAAGTAAATGAACATTGATAAATGAAAGAATTTCTTAAATCATCGAGTCTGGTTGAGAAGCATTTTTTAGAATCCTACCTGTAGATACAAAAAATACAAAATATGAAAATTGGTAGATTAAAATTGTATGATGATTAGGCACTGGACTATCATACACAGCAAAAATGCTGTAACTCCGTGCTACATTTAACAATCTTTCCTCTATCAAAATTCGTCACTTGATTACCTACATGCTTACATACTTACATAAAATAGAGTATTTGGGCAGAGAAATAATTCAAAAATTTGGAATGGAATTAAAGAGTTTTTCTTATGGACAGTAATGGAGGCGGAACGTGCCATGTTAAAAGATAAATACGTTCTCTTAAATATCTATGATTTTTTATTATAAAAAGTATTGTAAACTTGAGATATTGATTCAGCTTCTGGAGACAGAGAGAGATAATATAACACCACGGGGCTTGAACAGTTTGAATTTAATAACTATTGACTGGAGAGAGTGGCCAATTACTATGAATTCTCTTACCCTTTAGTTAATTTTTTGAATGGTGGTCGTAGCACAGAGTTCTCGCTTAAAATACAGTATCGACCAGTTCTAACATTAGCTAGATCACCTCTCATTATAGCCCCTTTTTGGATGATGACTTTTCCGCTGAGAACAATATTTTGTGATCCACACAGCAGAGTCTGTCGACTGACTTTGTTGCCCGAAGCCTGCAATGGAAAACAAAAGTAAAATCAGTAGAGAATTATGATGAATGTACTTCTTAATTAAAAACTGTCAAGACAAAAAAGCAGGGCTCAGTAAGAACCACAGTATTGAGTACTCCAATCGTTGGCTGGACAAGCCAAGACAGAGGTAGAATGGAGTTAAGTGATTGGTTCACATTGTAGTTCCTGCGTTGGGTGAAATCGGCAAGAAAGTAGAGAATCCTCAGTATTTCCTGTTCTCGCAGGACTTCCCCCATTCCCCGTAACTAGTACATGACTCATTCAGTTGGATGGTCTGCACCCTTTCAGAGGTCTGGTCCATAGTAGGGTTTGAAAGAGACAAATTTGCTTCAAATCATATTAAGTTCAGGTTTGCGTTCATGCATTACTTCATTTCAGATCAAAATATATGATGCCCATTTCGATTAGGATAACATCAAACTCATTTGAGTTCAACATGCATACAGAAACTACGTTCACACAAAAGATTATATTGTGCATCTCTCAATATGAATTGAAAATTAAAACGCTCATATACAGAGGAGGTGCATTGTCAAATTAAACTTTTCCACTTTCTTCTAAACGCAAGCCAACGGTCCCAATAACTTCCTCAGATCATTCAGCATTTTGCAAGTAGCAACATTAAGATTTTATATGTAAACACACAAGTCATCCAGCAATTCTCATGGAGTCTAACAACGCTGACCGTTTGGAATCAGGTGATTCCGTTTCCAAACGATCCCAAAAAGTTTACTTTGACAGCGCAACTAAGGGGACTGATCGGTTACATCACCAAGATGCGGCCACATGTCTACCTAGCCGGTTGTCATTCACAATGATGACCTATTTTACGAATTGAATGAGAAATTACTGTATAAAATGGGTAGTGACTTCATGGCGACAGGGCAAATTGAAGAGGTCGAAGAATAAATCGATTACCATTTCAACATAGCTCGGCTTGTTGTAGAACACATCAGGCAGTTCCATATTTCTTGAATATATTTCACAGATGACAAATACTTAAAATTGAGGAGATAGAGAGATTTTCACGAAATGATAACACGGTGGATCTGCACGCAAATCTGCGTAGCAGTTTCCATTTATTCGAGAGACCTTTTCCACGATCACATCTTGACTGAAGCTTACATGATACACAGACTCAAATAGTGATTAAAAATGTGTGCAAGATAAGAAACTAGAGAGCGAAAAAGATCTGATTAGATTAGCGGAGATCTGACTTGCTGCAAACCACAACTTTCCCAACAAGATTCGGGTCTTATCACTTATCTCGCGGCCGACCACAACTCACAATCAGCCAACATAAACAGCTGACTGCCAAAACATAACCTCAAAAAAGCTTATCTCGTGTAACGAGCTTGCCAACCATCGAATTTGAGATCTAAACAGATCTGCGAGTTAGCGCCTCCAATTTTACCCCTCCAGTGAACTTCGACTAAGGGTTTTTATTAAAATAACGAACCATACAAGCTAAGTGTGTCCAGATAAATCAACTTCCTCGCTCTCATAGCCAACTAATCGTATTTGCGGTGGTGGATCCCTAGTGCTATTTCAGGTTTCTCGGGAGTTTCCCCCCACTTGAACTTTCGGAACTTTTAGCACTATCGATGTTTTTCCCCTCCATTCTCCGTTCAGTTCTCGTGCGACTACGTGCGTGTTGTGCTCGGAGCTTTGGGTCCATGAGCTTTTCCGTGTTGTTTAGTTGCATTTCGTGAGTCGCTTATTGAGGTTATCGCGGCGGTTTCGTGTGTTTTTGTGATTTGTTGAACACGTTTTCTCGGCCGTCATGGCGGAAGAAGAAAATAATGAAGAGGCCGCGAGTGACACCAAATTTGGGCTTAGACTGCGGGGCAGGAAAGGAGCTTTGAAGAAAAAGAATGTGTACAATGTCAAAGATCATAAATTTATCCCCAGATTCTTCAAGCAACCCACTTTCTGCAGCCACTGCAAGGATTTCATTTGGTATGTAATTTCTTTCTTTTGCGCAGAGCTCTTACAGTCAGCGACGCATCCATTCGCTGTTGCTGCAAGTAATTCCTCCGGACTTTTTGTCTCGGCAGGATTTGACAGAGGATAAATCTATCACACTGACAGGAACCAACTGTCATTTGAAAGTGGGGCACTGTTTACATACGCACCTACACATCCTGGGTACAATGGCAACATTCCTTAATTCAACTGACAATAATGTCATAAACTAGTGTTGACTGTTATGCATGTTACAAGTTGCTGCATCAACCCTAAATCATTTCTCTCACAGCGTAGAGGATTTGTGAAGTCACGCATGTTGTGGCACTATTGTTTCATCCATCTTGTTAGAAAGCAACATACCTTAAAGTTTGTCAACCAAATAATCACTGGAAGTTAAGAACCTCAATATATCTGCGGAGATGTCTTGTCTGAGACTCTGGTTCTGTGCATTACCCATTAAATTTCTTGAAAATGGACAATCTTTTAGTGCAACACATTTCTCCAATGCAATCAATGTACTAGAATTGCTATGTGTTATTGTCGTAATAATTTTGAAAATCACAAATTTGGTATCATCTCTCATTCTCTCACTTGAACCATTCTGTAAATGAGATTCAAGTGGCCCATTCGGTTTTTTTTTTTTTTTTTTTTTTTTTTTTTTGAAAACTTCTTGGTTTGAGATGTTTTGCCTTATTTCTGCTGGGTAATCAGATCTTCATCTTACCTGTTTTCAAACTAGGTACCAATAATTACCCTCAGAAAGTGGTGAATGAAAAAAAAAAGTATATATACAGATAGAAAATTACTTAATTTATGATGCAATCTTTGTGTAAATGTTTTGGAGGCTTGAGTACCAAAGTCTCAATGGAAGGTGGCTTTTGAATTTAGATTGCAGACCGTAATGTATCTTGACCTCCATCAATACTTGATATCTTATTTTGTATTAAGTGTTCCGCACTTACGATCTGAAAAAAAAAATTCTTTGACTCTAACTCCCACCCATTCAAATTTGCAAGCATCCTGCACACTTAAAACAAGTTTCTGTGCCTTGAAACACGCAGCAAACTTAAGATTGAGTCGTCCTGGAAATAATATGCTTATCTAATGTATAAGAAATGCAATTAGTCACTGAAAAAAAAGAACCTTAAATTTGCCCTCAAGAAGTATTTTTTCTTCAATCAAGAATTTTGCTGTTTAATGGAAACTACTTTTTCGCTTAACTCAAGCAAAATTTTGCTTGTATCAAGAAAAATTCAGCTTAAATCAAGATACAACGAATTCTTGGCGGCAAATTCAAGAATTATCAGGCTTGAGCCAAGGAACTTTTTTTCAGTGATACTTAACCGAACAGGGACCACACAGAACCTCTCTTTCTCAACGCTAAAAGATACAGGGAAAAAATGATTACTGTAAGTATTATTACCGTTCGCGCAACTATTCGAACTCCGGAGCAGTCATGTGGTATCACGCGAAAATGAAGGAGGATCCTAGCTCTTTACCCGTCTCGCTGGAAAAATCACGTATTTGCGACGATATTGACGATTAAAACGCGTAATTTTTTATGTTAACATCAAACTACTTTAAAATTCGCGTTTAAGCCGCGATATTTCGGTGATTAATGCGCACGTAGACTGGAAAAATCGCGCATTTGCCGTAATATTGAGGCGAATTTAAGAAAGTGATTCTATATATTTTTTCAAAATCCCTGAAAAAATAACGTAAGTATATGTCGCGATATTGAGATGTAAATCGCGTAATTTCTTGACTAGAAAAAAAACTCGGAAAAATCGCGTATTTTCCGCGACACCGAGACGAAATTCGCGTATAATTTTCTTGTATCTTTTCCAAACCGCTTGAAAAATCGTGTATTTTTTTAACGTTCACTAAGATTTGCATGAACATGCTCCATGAATTAACACTGGTCAAAGCGAACACTTTGCTTTGACCCCATAACTCAACTGACTCATTTACGGGAGGAGGTCAAACAAATTAAGCCTTGCAAAATACCTGTATGGGGGTATAGCGGGCTGATTATTGGAATCGATAGACAAAATCGTAGACAAAAAGATGACAAAAGGAAAACGGAGTGATCCCCTTGGTAGTAGATGGTAGTTGCAATGGACAGAGGAAGTAAGAGATAAACTAGTTAGTTAACGACAATCCACGGGGAACAACCAGATGGCGGCCTCATACTTAGTCCATCATTTTCCCCTTTAGTTTAAAACAACTCAAAAGGATCACTCCATTTTCGCTTTGGCTATCGATTTCAATAACTAGCCCGCAGACCTGAGTTATGGGTGTGTTACGATGAGGAGGGAAGGGAAAAAAAACTACGCTGAAAAAAATGGAATGCTGTTTTAGCACCTAGGATGTCAAAAATGTGTCTGGTGATCCTAAGATGCTGCTTTTATTGCCCACGCAGTTGACTTTACATTCACAGGATGTAAAGTTAACTGCGGGGACAGTAAAGGCAGCATCTTGGGATCACCAGACACATTTTTGACATCCCATGCAGGTGCTAAAACAACATATTATTTTTTTCAGTGTTTTTTCAGCGTTGCACATTTTATGAACGGCGGTCCCTTAAGTTCGTAATTTTCCTAAGCATCTGTCAACGGTGTCAAACCGCCGTGGTCTGTTGCAGAGAAAATACTCCGGCGGAACTTTTGCCGCTGTGCGATGCGGTGTGCGGTTTGCCGAAGTTGAGGAATTATGGGGCAACTTCTGGCGGGCAGTGCCCGGGTCCACGGGACGAGATCCCGTAGTCGGTGATGAATGGTCCCTCGACGACGGAGACCATAACGTCGCCCCTCTGGCGTAAGCGCATATCCCTATTTCCACAAGAGCCCCAGAAAGCATGGATTTATATGTAGAACAGGGCTCACGTGGACTTTAAGATACGCCCTTATTTAGAGGGGCCACGATAAGTCCGCCGTTCCCGTTAAATGTTGCCGGTTAAGTGATTGAATTTGGATATTTTACGTGGGCATAAATGGAGAGAAGTGGAGATTTTTCAGCACTATATGACAACGGGGCTCCCGTTTCACGACCAACTGTTGCGTTCCACGTGCCGGACGTCGTCGTTGGACGTGCACGCGTGTCGCCGAGGTGCGAATTCGCCTCTGCGGCCCTTTTTCCACTCTTACCAGGGTTCCTAGCGATCTGGAAAACCTGGAAAAGTTAGGGAATTTGCCCCAAAAGTCTGGAATTTTTTCAAGTACTGAGAAAAAAAATTTAATAAGTAAACAAATAAAAATAAAAGAATTAAAATTGAAATTGCAATTCCTTCGTTGTATTTTGAATTTTCCGCCAACTCATCCTCTTTATCGGCATTCGGAACGAATCGGAACTATTCGGAAGTGTTCGGTGGCTACCCCTGCAGGTCAGCCATAATGATGGGGGCATCTTGTGCGACCGGTTGCGTCTAATGAAAAAAGAGATCGCAGGAGCTAGCCACTCCTCTTCACTCCTCGTCGACAGAGGCGCAGGAAGGGGGGCAGGGGGGCCTGGCCCCCCCCCCTAGAATTGGAAATAGTATCATCTGCCCCCCCTCCCCCCAGAAATTCTGGATGTTGCAAAAAGACCTTCTTCAACGGTAAGTCTCTGTCGCCGTGGCCCGTGAGAGGATGCGTATAAATAGAAAAACCTGTTGAATGCAACAATTTCAAAGTATTTTAACCTTAAAATGTAAAAAACTGGGTGATTTTTAGGCAGGAATTGAAGGAAGATTAGCGTCACGAGTGCCTCGAGATGCGCTCAAGTAGAGTTAAAATTTCAAAAATTTTCCGGGGGAGGCTCCCCGAAGTCCCCCCTGAGCTGGGGGGTATTCCATACCCCCCAGACCCCCCGGTGGTGGGAGGTCAGGCCCCCCTAGCAAAATGACCTAGCTACGCCTATGCTCTTCGATCGGGTAACCCTCAATCTTCAATGTAATAGTTTCAAGTACACTCACTAGGATATCTTGCGCTTAGCTGAGAACTATGTCTGCATGCTAGGTAGAGGTTATTTTTTTTTTGTAACTCTGCCTTTTTTCCCTGGACAATACGCTCATTTAAAAAAATATATATGCATTTTTCAGTTTTTTTAAGAATAGTTCTTAATAGTCTGCAGAACGAAGACGGCAGGTTGGATTATTTTTTAAAAGAATCTGTTCAGTGCTCTTTTCCTTTGCATAGCAGCAATACCATGATGGGATTTATTTTTCAAATCCAATACTACTATGAGTAAATGAAACAAATTGAAAAATAATTTGCTTTCACCAATGCATGTATCGTTTAAGAAGGCGTTTATATTTCGCCAATTTTTTTTTCCGACACATTTTAAGTTTTTTTGTGATTTCATTCGTGTTATGATACTATCCTAGCCTGGTTCTTATAAAAAAAAAGCTGAACCAGATCAAAAATTGATGAAAATAGAGGAGTTTTTACAAAAACCGAAAAATGCGCGCGCTGTCTCTTTTAGGGCAAATTATTTGAGTTTTTTTCCACGGAAAAAGGCCTGGAAAAATTTTCATTTTGGCCTGGAAAACCTGGAAAAGTCAGTGATTTTTTTTTCCAAAATTGGCTGGGAACCCTGTCACCTTTCTCCTCATTTTTCTCCTCTCTCTCCTCCTTCATTTTCCTTACCTTCTTTTCTTCTCTCTTTTTTTTCTGCTCCTCTCTCTCTACTACTTTATCTTTCTCTTCCTCCTCTTCTCCAACAGATTAAATCTCGATCAATTGATAAATTATTTCTACGCAAAATCAATGGCAAATCTTTGGACGCTCGTCACTACAAAACTTCTAAATTTATATTTGAGAAAGGAGCATTTTAGCTCCAAAATCAAAATCGTATTGATGAAAAAGCTAAGATGCTTTAATTCATGTGTTCTGATATTTTATTTGTTAATCATCTGTGTTTTTTCTAGGCATATAATTATTTGTCTCCTGAAATATATTATAGAAATTAATAAGATGAATGAATAAGTTATAGAAATCGTGAGAATGGTCAAAAACTATAAGTCAAAGATGTATTCATCTGAAAAAGGTGCTACCAGGGGTCATGAAACATCAAATAGACTGAAGTATCGACCCCTGTGTATTACTACCAAAACTAGCACTAATTTTGTCGGCGTTTAGCCGAGGGTAAAACCCTCGTTTCCACCGTCCACCACGAGGAGGAACCGACATCAGACGGCAACGCCCTGGTTCGCAACGACAAGTTCTGGGCGCACCCTCACTCACAACAGTGAACAATTCGCCAATGACCGAATGCAGGGAACTCCTCTACCACCGTGCGATCCAGCAGTGAGACAACAAACTCGTAGCTGGATACTCTCTACAGAGATAGAGATTGCTGAAACTTTGTCCGGCTTGTTCGGCCCAGGAGAACAGAATACCCTGAGCCACGAGACCCCGGGACTCTCGTGAAGTATTCGGCTCGTCCTGCATCAAAACCTACTTCAATCTGCAACATCGCCTCAACCACCAGCCCGTTTGAGAGGTGTCCGACCCTCCGGTTCCGACTTTGCCTGGTCTAAAGTGTCCCGGGGGGGATGACGGCTTTAGACTTAATGCGCAAGCATCGGCAGATACCGGAGGTTGACCAGTACAGGATTGCCAGGCTTCGATCGGTCACCCCTGCAATTGGTCACTGACGAATCGCGCAAAGTCGGTCACAGATCGGGATTTTCAGACCACTGTGTACCGGTTGATCCTTGCACCTCGCGGTTCAAGGATATGGCCTAACTACTATCAGTGGTCTTCTGAAGATCATCGTTCCCCTCATGTTCCTCAGGTTCCGCTTGATCTCTTCCGTAAGCCAGGGATATGGGCTAACAACCAAGGTAATAACGTACCAAGGTTCCGCTTGATCCAAGGCTGCAATGGATATGGCCTAACATCCAAGGTGTGAACAGCCCTGCTGCGCGCGAAGCAGGGCACCGAGGAAGTGGTTGATCCATGCCCGAGCGTATTAGGGATATGGGCTAACAACCAAGGTAATAACGTACCAAGGATGCGCTTGATCCTACATAGCTCGCCACGATGTGTGAAGAGATATGGGCTAACAACCAGAGGCGAGGGAGGGTGCAGAATCACAACAGTTTGCCGGCGTTTGGCACGGGTCAGAGACCCGCTCCAGGTCCACCACGAGGAGGCTCCGGCACCAGACCCTTTTCTCTCTCTTCTCACGTTTCCTCTCGCTTTTCCTCTCGATTTTCTTCTCACTTTTCTTCTCGCTTTTCCTCTTGCTTTTCTTCTCGCTTTCCTTCTCGCTTTCCTTCTCAATTTTCCTCTCACTGTTTTACTGTGTGCTTTCACTGTTTTATTCTCTTTTATGTTCTCTCTATTCTTCTCTTCTTCTTCTCCCATGTCTCTTCTTTTCTCTCCTCTCTTCTCTCTTTTCTTCCTGTTCTTTCTCTTATCTTCTTCCTCCTCTTTCTATTCTTCTCCCTCTCCTCAAACTTTGATTTTACCCTATACGAAGAGGTACTTTCACGAATGAGCCGTAAATAGTAGTTTTTTTATCGTAGAATATAGTCTATTTGATCCCCAGGGAATCTAGTAGCCAGTAATAGACTTCTGACAGTGCTTCAGAAGACAAACGCATGCTCCGTCACCGAGACAGAGAATTGACGAAGGAAGTGATTCGGTCACTTCATTCAAAATTAGGAAAAGTCTCAAAATGGTGAGCAATAGAAAAATGTTGAACATCTTATTTATAATCAAGAATCTCATTCCTAGATAAAAGTCCTGAGGACAGAAGAACTCGCGATCCCAGTGGCGTGGCGTGAATTGCGATATATCGATTGTTATGCCATTTAAATCCATGGTAAAAAATCGATTATTAAGGTGTTCGCTACGAACACCCTGTTTATCGATCCTTTTCCATAGGTTTAAATGGCCGATAAACCGATATATCGCAAAGCACGCCACGCCACTGCACGAGCCGTCCATGTTTCATCATTTATTCCGGTAGAAATAACGTTGAATCAATAAGAAACTCAATGAAACACAACTACACCGAAACACACTCGTTCATCTTATGTATGAACTGATATTAATCAAAATTAATCATTTATTGTCTCAAACTGTGCTTTTTGCTAAGTCCTGACGACGGCTGAAGCCGAAAAGCTTCGACTTTTAAGTTCCTGAATTTCAAGTTAACGTGAGTTAACAGTTTATTTTAACCCATAGCACTGGCTACCCAACAAACCAAAAATTACACAAAAACTACTACCATAATGTTGTAAATCAACACTTTCAATACAAATTGTCATTGAAAGAGCAAAATTGATCAAGACGGATTATAAATATTAGTCGTAAAACAGTAACCTCAGGCGCAATTTTTTTCGTTTTGCAAAACAACCTCTAGTATAGCAATAATGAAAGTTTTGGTGGTTCACTTGCCTCGGCACAGTTACAATAAACTTAAGAGAGCTCATCGTTTCCCGCGTGAAAGAACGTAACTTCATTTCAATGTTGCCAAATGTCCCCTCGCAAATTGCATATTAAGTAGGAGGATCTTGAACTTTCCTAACTGGAAATTTCATTGATAATTTTCCCCGAGATTTCATGCAAAATTAAAATAAAAATTACACAGGCACATTTTCATTAATTTGTTTTACAAAGTTGTGCCTGAAAATTGCACAGGCATAACTTTGTAAAATAAATTAATTGTTTGAGTCAATTTGGTGACCTTGGAATGGAGTTACATTCCTTCGTACGGGAGACAAGTTTTACATTTAAACGTCTGGTCAGTTCTACTTATATGTGACAGACGAGGGTTAAATGGACTACATTTTGCAATTAGGAACTAAAATTTCTGGCTCATCCTTAAAAACACTTTTGTGCATCGGGAAACTAATGGCTCATAAGTTATTTCTAAACTGAGTCAGAAATTATAGTTCCCAATTGCAAAATGTGGTCCAAATGAGTCTGGAGGCTATTGGAGCGGAGGAAAACTTATTATTCATGTGGAAGCTACCTTTCATAACAATATGCCGGGCCCCTTTTACTAGTGACCAGATCTGTAAGAGGAGACCTATCTTTCTGGGGACAAAATTCCTTTGCTTAGGAAATTTTATCCTAAATCTCAAAAACTGTCGTGAAGCTTGAAGACAAAAATTCCTAGGTTGTAGAAAAATGTTGTTCATGTGTTCGCAAAAAGTTAAGAACAATTTTCTTCCGGAGAGAAGCTCTTTTTACACAGATCCACACACAAATGGACTGCATTTTGCAATTGAGCACTTTTGTGTATGAAGTTTAGAAACAACGTAAGTACCCATAGGATCAAATGCACATAAGTGTTTTTATAGATGAGCCAGAAATTGTAGCTCCGAATTGCAAAATTTAGTTCAAATTAAGTAACGTTGATTCAGACAGCTCTCGGCGCTCTCTGATCAATCTTCACCAGATTGAAGGCAAGAAGGAAGTAAAGCAGTCGGTAACCTAACAAGGTTTAACAGTTAATTTCCACCACGACCAAAGACATAAAGACGGAGGGCTAAAAGCAAAAAATGAAGCTTCTTTTCAACCACCTCTACTATTGGCTAGAGGATTGGCGGGGAAATCGGGACAAGTTTGAAATTCAAATGTAGGGCGGAAACTAAATAAAATTGCGGAAACAAAGTATTCTAGGTTGATTTTTGCCCAAATTCACTTACCTACTCATATTTTTTTAACTTTAGGTTAGTTTTGGTCCGTCGTCGACCGATTAATTTCATTTGGGAGTAACGGTCATCTAGCACTTTAACGGCCTGTTTGAACCTTTTTTTTTTTTTTTTTTTTGTTTATTGTCGCAATAAATTACATAGTTATGAAATACACTTACAGTGAGTAATATAGATATTAAAGAAAAACAATAATGATTAGGACTATAATATAAATTAGCAGCTAAATTTTGCTGAATAAATAAAAGGAGAGATAGTAATGAAAATTTCTGGAGTCAGCAAGGGTTATTGTTAGCGACGCCGGGATCCGCCAGTTGGCATGCATCGGCACTGTTTGAACCTGCAGAACCACCATGAGCAGAAGAAAAACTAACTTTATCTGAGATCACTGCCTGTTACTGAGCAAAAGTAGGTGTATTATATTAGGACGCAGACCGAACTTTCTTAATATAATCGTTTTAGGCATTTAAAAAACACGTTTAGAAGAAGAAATAAGGAAAAATCAAGAGGACAAGTTCAAATCAAATTTCCGTTTGCCGCCATGGATTCCCGCGCTCATTTACACACTTACACAAGCACCCAGCGCCAAACCAGGCTTCACTTTTTTCCCGTGCTTTTAGATACGAGCACTCCGTCTTTATGTCTTTGACCACGACGCACTTTTAGACCCCGGCTCGTCAAAAATTCTTCCAAAGACACGAGGCACTCTGGAAATTCATGAATAATCATCCAAAATTGTTACATATTGTTACTTTGCTCTATGATGACCCATGTCTCCAGTAAAAATCTTAGCTTGAGGATAAGTCTGGTTTTAGAAATACAGCGTTGACAAGTTTCCATATTTAAGCTCTAAAGATTATCGTATTATCAAGTATCTTACTTTCTGTAAACAACTGTCATTGGATGTTTCATGATATTTTAAGACATTTTATCAACAGTCAGTGTACATTTTTCTAAAAAAATACGTTAATAATAAATAATTTTTCTACGTCAATGCTGTTAATTCTGTTGATACAACGTTGCAAACTTGACATCACAGACCTATAAAAATGCTCATTTTGTTCCGTTTTTGAATTAAAAAACGAACTTATTGACCACCTAAAGGTATGATAGTGTGGTTTAGCTGAAATTCTATGATAAGATTATTCTTGTTTAAAAGTTTTACCGCGAGTGTAAATATAGATTTAACGATACAGCGTTGCAAAGTTTATGTATACAAGCTTTAAAAATGTTTTTATTTTTAAGTTCAGTGATTGTCTGTTTTTTTTTTTTTGGTTTTTTTTTTTTTATGAAATAAACCATTTAGGTTATCTGCAGATGTAAGATTGATTTGTAGTGATACAGCGTTGCCAAGCTTACAATTTTGAACTCAAGGAAATATGATTTTTTTTAATTTTTTTTTTCCAATTTAAGATAAAATCAATGGGTATCATCCCTCATATCAAGCCAAAATATCAAGGTCTGATGTCTGTTCCAAGTGACAATTGGTTTTTGCAATAATACTTTCGCCAAGTTTATTGACAATTCTCTTTAAGCAATAAATAATAGACGATTTTAAAATAAAGATGCTTCCAGTAGTTATTTGATTTTGCTTATTTTTTTATTTACATTGACATTCTTTTCTTTCATTTTTATATGACTTTCTACCGTACATTATTTTTCATTTTTTTTTTTATTTTTGTATTTTTTATAGTTTTTTATCTTTTTCCTTCAAAATATTTTATTCATGTGATGCTTCAGTATCAGTCCTGTCTTGCCTTCAAATCTATAGACAACGCCCAACATGATGCCAATTTTAAACTTTCACCCTCCAAAAGTCATATTTAAATAATTTTAAAATTCTCTCTTAAGGAGGCGTCTGGGTTTTTTTTATACATTAACGCAACAGTGATTTAAATATTCTATTTACGTTTTAAATTATATTTTATTGTTTTGTTGGTGTATTTATTTTCTTTCGTTCATTTAATTTACTTCGCATTTTTTTTTTTTTTTTTTTTTTTTTTTTTTTTTTTTTCTAATATTTTCAAAATCTTCCATTCTTACGTTCAACATACTCAGTTTTTTAAGGCATAATGAATGTATCGTCTATATCAAGATTTATTTCTACTTAAAAAAAACCCAAACGCCTCCATATTCTATGTTAGTTTTTTCATTACACCTAAAAAAGGTTGAATTTGCAACTAAGTCTAGGCAGAATATTTCAGATCTTGAAAACAACGCTGATGCTGAATCATCCATTGTATTCCAAAAATCCTCTGGAATTACATTTTAAAGTAAAATAACTATTGGAAGTATCCTTATTTTTAACTAATTTTATACAATCGAATGTTAAAAGAAAAGCAGATAAAATTTGCAACGATGTTATTTTAATGCAATTGTCACCCAGGATCAACATAAAGCCTCCACATTTCGCTTCACCTTATTAACCATTAACTCATATTGTATCTTGTCTCCAATACAATAACAAGAAAAAGTAGACATTTTCATAGACGAAAGATGTAAACTTTGCAACGCTGTATTGCCCAAAATTATTGTATATTGATTAAATCTATGCTATACGTCTAAACTTTGCAACGCTGCATTGCCTAAAATTATCGTATACTGATAGAAATTTTACTATGAGTCTGCGAGTATCTCTAATTGTATATTTTATGTTTCAAATACTGCTACAATATACAAAACTATAAAAAATGGGTATTTTTAAAGGGCAAGAATGTAATTTTTGCAACGTTGTACTGCTATTAACGGCTCATCCACAATTTGAAACTTTTACTACGGATTTTCTTATAATTTTTCAGTTACGCGTCATGTTTACTTGAAACTTACTTACTTGTTACTTACATTACTTTGAAATTGGCTTTTGGAAGAAATTCTTCAAAAATATGAAGATTTTTAAGACTCAAACATGCAAACTTTGCAACGCTGTAGCTCCAAAACCAATGGCGTGGCGTGAATTGCGATATATCGATTGTCATGCCATTTAAACCTATGAAAAAGGATCGATAGACAGGGTGTTCGCGGCGAACTCTCCGTTTATCGATCCTTTTCGATAGGTTTAAATGGCATAACAATCGATATATCGCAATTCACGCCACGCCACTGTCCAACACCAAACGTATCCTCAAGCTAAAATTTTTACCGGAGGCTTGTCTCATCATAAGGTTTCATTTCGGTCACGTACGAATGAAATCCCCGGGTTTCAAAAAAGGTCGCTCCTCTGACATAAGGACGTATCTCACTTTCCACACCAACCGCAGAAAGCATGGATTTGAATGTGACCCAGGGCTCACGAGGAGATTGAGATTCGCCCTTTCGTTAGAGGAGCGACGAAACGGGGCCACTCATTGGAAGGCTTTTTAATCTATTTTCCTCCCTCAATTGGACTGCATTTTGCAATTTGGAACTATAGATTCTGGCCCGGTTTAAAAAAAACGCATGTGCCATTAGTATCCCTATGCACATAAGTGTTTTTTTCAGATGAGCCAGAATTCATAGTTCCAAATTGCAAAATGCAGTCCAATTCGTCGTTACCTCCCACGAAAGAACATAACTACATTTGGATTACATTTTGCAATAAGGAACCACAATTTCTGACTCTTCCATAAAACCACCGTTCTGCACAGGGAAACCAATGGCATATACGTTGTTTCTAAAATGAGCCAGAAATAGTGGTTCCTTT
This sequence comes from Bemisia tabaci, assembly GCF_918797505.1. Classification (NCBI taxonomy): domain Eukaryota; kingdom Metazoa; phylum Arthropoda; class Insecta; order Hemiptera; family Aleyrodidae; genus Bemisia; species Bemisia tabaci. The sequence goes on along the minus strand of NC_092797.1, from coordinate 5,733,262 downwards.
TTGCAAAATGTGGTCCATTTCATTGTTGCCAGATTTCGCCTCGTAAATTTGAATTTGTAAAGGAAAATGTTAGGTATTAATTGTACATTTCACTGATTTTTCCGCTGATCTCATGAAAAACGAAAATAAATTTTGGATAAAGATTTCGCTTTCTCGTGTTTGTGAAAAATTGAATTCTTTGAATCAATTTGACAACCATGGAATGGAGTTACGTTTCTTCGTCCGAGAAATGACAAAAAATGAAGCTGAATCCTGTCGTAGCCAATTCAGTGAATAGTTTATTCTGCAGATCCTCGGAAAAATAAGACAGTTTCAAGGCATTATGTTCCGTAGTTCTGTAGTATTACAGAAACAGATCAGGAAAAACTAAGCACCCTCAAATCGTCGCTCCTCTGACGTAAGGGCGTATCTAGATTTTTGCATGAGCCTTAGAAAGCAGAGTTATACGGAGCACAGGGGTCACGTAGAAATCAAGTTACGCCCTTACGTCAGAGGAGCGACGAAATGTAGCTAAGTTGATTCTACCTAAAATCGCCCGAATGATGACAGCGGCGATGATCAGCGTTGAGGAAGAATGAGGGGCTTGTAGGACAAAGCGCGTAAGTGCAGTTTTTGCTACCTCGAGAAATATGTGTTTGAAGTTTTGAAATTACATGGATCCTTATGGCGGAAAGAAAGTTATAACTGACTTTTTGAAGCTTAAAAATTGAAATTTGAGAGGGAATTTTTCACAAAATATGCACTAAGACTAGTTTTACTTGAAATCATTAAAATCTCAACTTTTTCAAAAACTGCACTTATGCGCCTTGTCCTCCAAGCCCCTCAAATTTTTTAGCAGCCCATTTCAAAAATTGAAATTATTGGAAGTAACCGATACATTAGAAGTTAGGGCGATTCAATGAACGCCATATTTTGTGCCAGAACGACTTGCAAAATATCGCGTCGATTGGTTTCATTTTTTCAGCTACTCGTCATTTTTCTCGAATTTTTAGATCGCAATTCTGTTGTCAGGAGACTAAAGAATTCACCTACCAAATTTTGACAAACCAATTCATCGTAATGAAGTCGTGGGTTTTTTTTATGAGACAAAATATACCATTCGAATGCAGCATTTTTCCTCTATTTTCCTCACGCCTTTAATACTTTGAATTTGTTCATCAAAATTGGTAAGTGAATCATTTAGTCTCCTGACAATAGAATTGCGATCTCAAAATTCGAGAAAAATGACGAGTCGCCGGAAAAATGGAACTAATCGATGCTATATATCGCATGCCGTTCTGTCACAAAATATGGCGTTCATCGAATCACCTTAATTTTCGAAATAGGAGGAAGCTTGAGAGATCTTACCGTGAAGAAGCGATGATCTGCAAGGTCAGGAACAGCTCTGATGCGGAGGGTGAAGATTTCCATCCTCGCTCATCCCCTTCTCGAATGTTGGCTGCAAAGAAAAAAATTAAACCCTTTTAGAGATAAATTCAACATAACGCATTGTTGCACATTGTCTAGTATATGGAACAGCTTAACAAATAAATTGAAATAATGTTGAAAAATAATGGAATAAAACTGCTTTTTTTACCACAAAATTACAATATTCTCACATAATGTATTCAATAATAACCAATTTTCAACGATTAAACATTTTCATATCGACGACTTAAGGAGATTTGATGGACGCCATATTTAGTGTCAGAAAGGCATGCGATATATCGAATCCATTGGTTCCATTTTTTCAGCTACTCGTCATTCCTCTCCAATTTTGAGATCGCAATTCTGTTGTCAGGAGACTAAAGCACTCACTTATCAATTTTAACAAAGAAATTCAACGTAATAAAGTTGTGGTTTTTTCAGAGAAAACATCGCATTCGATACTGATATCGAAACTGCCCTCGAATGTGATATTTTCTCTCTAAAAAAACCACGCCTTTATTGCGATGAATTTCTTTGTTAAAATTGGTAAGTGAGTGATTTAGTCTCCTGACAACAGAATTGCGATCTCAAAATTGGAGAAAAATGACGAGTAGCTGAAAAAATGGAACCAATTGGTGCGATATATCGCATGCCGTTCTGACACAAAATATGGCGTCCATCGAATCACCTTAAGTATAGAACCACGCGTTTCCGTCTGCTATTCAACAGATTTTCTGTCATACTTCATTTTTTCTCGGGGAAACTGGTCTACCTAAATTCTTTAAAACTTCCGTGATCTTTCTTCTCTGTTTGCAGAATACTTTGTATTAATTTCAAGCCATGAAGTTTGCTTGTTTCTCCTGAAAAAATTAAACAAAGGTGGAAATTTTATGACACCACAATAGAAATGTATGGTTTTCCACTTTGGCCATCGATTCATGAAGAAGTTAGGTAATTCGCAACTGCAAAAAATTGCAACACATTTCAATACCCAGATTAACCTCGATAACTCGACTGATTGTGATAAAAATCTCGAGAAAATCAAAAGATTATCGCCCACAGGGATTCTCAAATTAAATATAGTTGGCCGAAGTGCGAAACCACCTATCTCCGTCTGCGACGTCCCGGACCTCCTGTTACGCTTTATTTTTTCTTGGTAAAACTAGTCAACTTATTCCATGAAAACTACCTCGATTTTTCCTCTCTATTAGCAAAATATTCACTGGAAAGAAAACACATTGGATCTAGAGCCGAGACTTAAAAACATCGACAAGAAAAAGTACTCTTGATTCAATCAAATCTAGCTTAGATCAAGAACCAAGCCTCTTAATTTCAGCGGATTTCGTTTTGATTCAAGCAAAAATCCGATTGAATCAAAGTATTTTTTCTTGTCAATGTTTTCAAGAGTCTGGACTCTAAATGCAATGTGGTTTTTTTCCAGTGTTTTGTAAAGATATCAAGCCCAACAGTCGACTTGATTTTCCTCGAAAAAATAAAATGGTAGCATAAATTTTACTGGAAATACGTGGTTTCACACTTAAGTCATCGATATTGAATGTACCACACTTCTCTCGTAAAAAAAGAAAAAATGAAAAAAAAAACCATTTTGTTGATGACGTCAAGCGACTTACCGAATCAACGCTGAGGAATATACGTGAGCAAAATGACTTCCGAAACTATATTCTCAAATCAAATTTCACAAAAATATCGATGAAAAGACACTACCGAAAATTCGCACGATAAAAACCGACACGAGTGACAAATACTACTTCCACTTATTGTAAAACACGGCAAACTATTACACTGGACAGAAAAAGTAGAGGCTCGCTGACGAAAACTTTCGGCGGATCGGAAAGTAAGGCTGCTCAACGATTCACTGCACCTTCTATATTCACGGAATAATTCACTGAGAAAAATTTTAATAATAAAGTACCGAACACGAAAATAAAGTACCGAACACGAAAATAAAGTACCGAACTCGAAACTAAAGTACCGAACACGAAACTAAAGTACCGAACACGAAACTACACTGATGGTAATACACTTGAAGCACACGACTATCACACGCGGTCCCGAGATGAATATATTTCCGATAAAATATACTTCCGATTTGATTATCCTCCTAGGGGTTGAGCTCAAGCTCAACCCCTACGGCTGCGCGACTTCGACTGACCAAAGTACCGAAAGTCCCGAGCCTTCGAGGTCTCCAACTTTTTCCTCGTTCTTCTCGAAAACAAAAGAGTGGCTTCGATTTCCAAAATATCCCTACCTTTTTGGGTTTCCCAGGTGAAAGCGGCACAAGCTCACAAAAGAAAATATCTTCATTGAACTTTGAACATTGAACTTCTGATTTCCCGGATTAATTGGACGTATTTCTATCAAACGGAACTATGTGCATTAAGACATGAGTCCTGAGACCCATAAGCGTATTCGCATTACAGGGCTCACGTCATAATGCACATAGTTCCGTTTGATAGAAATACGTCCAATTCATCTCCTTCTTTTCACAACTTTTCTTTTTTTCGCTGAAAAGTAGTGAGGGTTCGTCCATGAATCACGTAACCCGTTTTTCCCGACCTTTGACCTCTCCTCCCTTTGCCGTAGATGTCATTTACATCTAGACACCCCCCCCCCCCCCCCCCTGAAAAATTTGTCATTTCAAGCGTGCCTCCCTTTTTTGTGTAGGTGTGGGTCGTCGCGAACCCTTGCCACCGGCGTATCACATACGAATTCAAGTGTTTAAATGACTCAAAAATAACATAAATCGCATAGGAAAAATCTAGAATCCACTCCTCCTTCAAGGCATTTCTTGATTGTAATCGGCTCGGCTTGAATTCTGCCGTGCTAAGGAAGAACGCCGAATGAAAATTCGAGAATTGCCGAATTTTCCTTGATAAAGCATGTATTTTTTACGACATTTATGCATAATTTTCCTTTAAAATTTCAGATATATACATTAAATTGCGTGCAAAATCGCCTGAAAATTTGGGGGAAAATATTCACAATTTTCCCAGTAAGTGGGCCAGTTGCGCTGGTCACAGAATCGTGTTTTGATGCTTGATTCTTGTGGAATAGCTAAGAATAATAAGATCTGCCCCAACATGAACTTTCTACGCTCAATATTAACCGAAATATCGCCATTTGAAAAGTCAGGTTTTTTTTGTCATCCATCCCGGTGGTGACACCCTCAGTGCATCACTGACTGATGAAAGCAAGGTGGAAGAAACCAAGGGTGTCACTATACCGCGGTGGATGACGTTAAAAACCCGCGGATTTTCAAAATACTAATATTGAACTTAGAAAATTCCTGTTTGGACGGATCTTATAATTTTTAGCTACTCATCAAGAATCGAGCATTAAAACATGATTCTGTGACCATCGCAACTGACCCATTCGGTTTTTGTCAAAGGAAGCTTGGCAACGTCTGAAGGCCCATACGGCGTTCTTCCGTAGCTCAACTCATAAGGCATTCTTCCGTAGCACGACAGAATTAGACACTAGGACTTGGATTTAATGTGCTATTGTCATGTTGCCTGGATTGAGCTTTGTGAAATCCTCTCGGACCCGAGCATCCGATGCGTCTCAATCAAGATGATCAGGATGCATTTCCCCGAAAGGGCAATCGCGCCGACACGAATGCTCGAATGCACGATGCGATGACCGCCTCGATGAAGAGATGCTTTTACCTATAGCCATTCATCTCATCCTCATCGCGTACGCAGCATCCTGGGCTCCCGCCTTGCCAGATCGTCATAGACGTCGACCGTCTTTTCGTCGCTTCTCTGACGTATGGGCGTATAACAATTTCCGCATGAGTCTTGGAAGCATGGATTTGCATGGAAAATAAAGCTCACGTGGAAATTGAGATGTGTCTTTTCGTCGGAGGAGCGACGATTTGATGCGTGATAATGTCTTGATTCGTCGATCCTTTGATGGAGGGACGTAAGCTCGTTTCAAGGTTGGAAAATTGATCAAGGAATTCGATTTTTTATAGAAATATGACCGGCAATGGCCTGATCATTGCAATTGATCGACAAAGTTAAAGATAGAGAAGACAAAGAAAAATATAGCGATCCTATTGATTGAAACGGCCAATTATTGAAGACTGCGGTCTGCTGTCTAAGACAGGGAAAAAGTAGGATTCGCCAGGGAATGACAAAATGAACGTATTTCTACCAAACGGAACTATGTGCATTAAGACATGAGTCCTGAGACCCATAAGTGTATGCACAGGGCTCACGACATAAATTAGTTACGGAAGCTGTTACGGCTTACTCGGGGTTGGTAACGCGTGCTTGGGGAACTCATGCCGACCTGACGGGGAGAGGGACTTAGCGTCGCTTCTCTGGCGTAAGGGCAGGGCGTACCTCAATTTCGACGTAAGTCCTGTTTTACCTTTAATTCCATGTTTTCTGGGGCCCATGCGGAAATTGAGTTTAGCTCTCACGTCAGAGGAGCGACGATTAGTGAGCGGAGTTTTCTAGAGCGGAATTTTCGGAAAGTCCGTAAATAGTACTGATTTTTTATAGACGGTCCGGAAGTACTGAGAAAGTGCGGAAATTCCGCATGAAGGTCCGGATTTTTTCCCTTCATACCACTCGTGCTTTTTTGATGAAGCCTGGAATGTATGAAATCCCCTGCATGGTGATTCTTAGAACAGTATTTGCCTGCAAGATCGCGATTGTGCTGTCAGGTAATCTTTAAGCCACTAACGACATTTTGTGTCTACGTAATTTTTGTCGCAATTCGAGCGAGAATTTCAAATTTTCGAAATGTGTCGTATTTTGTCAAATATAGGTACTGATAAAGCACTGAATTTTTTGTCGAGGAGGTACTGAACTTCCGAGGAATGTGCTTAAAAAGTACTGATTTTTGGCTAGCCTGTTTGGTTAAGTTGACACCCTGCTTACGGTGACTGTCGAGTTTCGAGTGACACTTCACCGCCCTTATCGGATTTAAAATATTCGTATCAAAAATCTTTGCTTTTCTCGAAACAAAGTCGTAGGATGTTTCAAGATTCAATCGCTGATCGAAGATTCATGAAATGTTGTCTCGCATTTAGGTACCTAGTCGGGAAAAATCTGAATGGAAACTTAACGCAATTTGCAAATGTTTCGTATCGTGGTAGACCCTGACTTAAGTCCATAAAAAAGGGGAGATACGAGTTTTTTTTTTTTTTTTTTTTTTTTTTTATCTGTTTACGCAAAATGTGGAAAGTGCAACAGTTGTCACCAGTCAAAAACGCCTTCAGTACCACGTGATACTTCACCGCCCGCACCGGAGTTTATATATTTGTATCAATCACTTATCGAATGACCTGAAATATGATGAACATCATGAAATGTTGTCCCGCAGTTGGTAATTATAATTTTCACCTGTCATCTTTGCTCATCAAGGCGTTCATTGATATGTATGTATCTTATTGGCCAAAAAAATACGTCGATCCCCGAACTGACGTTGATCCTACTCGTTTACACTTTTTGATAGCTTTTGAAGGGTCTCCAAAATATTTTGTTGTTTGCGGTAAAGAAGTTTTTCCGATCGAAATTCTCTCATGTCTCAAGTCTCTTATGACAGTTTTTAAAACATTTTTTTATTTTATTAGTTTAATAAAGTACCCAATCGTGCAGTCTTCAAAATGAAAGTGGAGGATGACCGCTAAAATTTAGGCTCCTTATCCGAAGTATTAAATTTCAAAACTAAACGCCGTCAAAGGAAGCTATTTCAGTTAGCACAAGTGCGTAGTTTCTTTATCTCTTCCTGTCAAAGTGTCACTCTTTCTCTGAAGCTCAAGTGTATATTATTTACCATCTGTCAGCCAGCTTGTCTTCATTGGTGTGAATTTATATAAGCTCTCTTTCGTAATTTAGACATACTTTTAAATAACACCTATACTGGTATTATTTTTTTTTCTTTTCCATCACCTCTAAAGTCCGTTTTGAAGTAGCATCGTTTTCTTCGCCTTATTCCTTACGATTGTGACCCAAAAAGCCGATAAAAAGAATGTAGAATAATCATGTATTTCCCGTTTTCTTTTTTTGGGTCTCATCAAGTAATGTTCCAAAATCCACCGTAGAGAACCTTACATTGTCTTCAAGAATTTTACCCAATTCGTTTGAACATTCGATTTCACATATAATAATAAGAAAATCTCTCTCTGAATCCATGAAGACAGACTATGAATGACTCTCCTACTGACATTTTCTTTGGAAAAATTTCAATTTTGACATACGATAGCCAGAATTTCTGCCCATCCTGGAATTTTAGAATGACCATTCTCGGAGGAATCCCAGCTATGTACGAAACGTTACGTGGAGCCTTGCTGCCTGTGTAGTTCCGTTCAGTGGCAATTCTTAAAAGTTGCTTTTCCTCCATTTAAATTCATTGCAAGTATCGATTTGAAGAGTCGATTGTTTTACATCCGTGTAATTGGAGGAAAAGCATTGTTGCCAACTTTCAAGCAACGCACTGGTTCCATTTTCAAGGACCCCTTGAAAATTAAATCTCGTCCTTCCGTCAGCCAAGCGAAGATTTGCCGTCCGAAGATACTAATTCGAAATGAAACGGCGACGTTTATACTCGCCTCAGAGTACGGCTGTGCCAAGTAAAAACGCCGTATGAGCCCTCAGGAATTGCCAAATTTCCCCTAATAAAACAGTAATTTTGGAGGAAAGTTACGTGTATTTTTCCTTCAAATCTTCACATACTTTATACTGAAATGCGGATAAAATTTTCTGAAAAATTGGAAGAAAAAAATCCAAGAGTTGCTTTGAAAATTCGTATTTAATGGAAGGAAAGTCGGCAACACCCGAGAGCCCACAAGACGTTTTTCCTTAGCACGGCAGAGTAGGTAATAGGAAGCTTCCTCATTTGGATTGCACTTTGCGAAAAGGAACCACTAGCATTGCAATGATGCTAAGATTGTGCAACTTCATCTTCTGCAATAAAATTGCGGAAATCGTGAAAAACTATGAAATTTAGATGATAATTTTTGTTTTAAATTTACAGTTTTTAGCGAGTAAAATAGAAACTATTAATGGATAATTGGGTTTTTCCTCCAAGATAAAAGAAGTTGCACGATCTTAGCAACATTGCAATGCTAGTGGTTCCTTTTTGCAAAATGCAATCCATTTAACGTCACAGCCAACTGGACGTCATAGTTCGACGTGGAATGACTGACCTGTCCCGCTCATTACAGCTGAGCACGAGATGAGCCCCTTTTGCAGTCACGTGTCGACAGCAAACGAGTGATACATCGCCAGCAAGGCACGTGGTGGCTGGTGCCGTGGACGTAGGAAAAAAAGGGAATAAATTTAAGGTTAGGAGCAACTCACGCCCACTTTAAGCACAGCGGTGTCTGTCCAATGTAACTTTGGATTGTGACAGAATTGAGTCTTGACGTCAGAAGACGGTGCCAAAAATGTCTGCGGAAATGCTTGGAATTTTGTCAGATTCGTGAAAATAGGACGTCTACGTTATACAGTGAAGTTTTACCGTTTTTTGAACCCTTTCTCGCCTAGTAACACATCTGGGACTCAAAGATCAAGTGGAGTGCATTTTGCAATTAGGAACTATAATTTCTGGCTCAGTTTAGAAACAACGCACGCACCATAAGTTTCCCTATGCACATAAGAGTTTTTACAAATGAGCCAGCAACTGCAGTTCCAATGTAGCCCAATTGGACTGCATTCTGCAATTCGGAACCACACTTTCTGGCTCATTGGTAAAAACACTCATTTGCATGGGGAAACTAATGGTGCGTATGTCCGTTTCGGTTCTGAACGGAGCCAGAAATTGTAGTTTTTAATTGCAAAATGTAGTCCAATTTGACCAAATTTACCAGGAACGTACTAAAACGCATGCATATAGTTTGAGCCGCGAGAACGATGTTGAAAGTTCTATTTCTCAATATAATAAGACTCAATCTTGAGCCCAAGTTTCACGACTGTCTTCACGTCCGAAATAGTTTTTCTTAACCATGAATTTCCCACAGGAGACTGATTGGAACACATCTAGCAATCAGTATCCACACAATTTCAGGCTCAGTTACAAAACAACATACATACTCAACATTATGCGCGTTAGTGTTTTTACGTATGAGCCAGAAATTGTAGTTCCTAATTGCAAAATGCAGTCCAATTACGACTAGACGTTTCCCGATGGAGATAACTGATGTTAGTGATGACGTCACTACAGGCATTTATCGAATTGAATCTGAACAAAAATGGTTCATCGGTGTCGCTGTTGAATTTTGAACCCTCGAACCCCATTTTCTGCTATTGTTCGCTTTATACAACAAATGTTACGTATTTGTACAAATTTACAACTTCGTACAATATTGCGAGTAACTTCAAAACTCCGACCGCTGTTTTATGAACAGAGGTGAATGCTGAAAATTGCGTGTTGCGGCCCACTTTTCAGGACACCACTCAACGATGCGTAGGTGACCTCCATCTGCAGCTCCCATTTTCAGCGTGCGAAGCAGGCTTACGTCCTCTTTGTCTATCGATTTGTCTATCAATTCCAGTAATCATCCCACCGGCTTCCTCCGCGCTATGAAACGGCAACGGAGTGAGGGCCCTTCGGTATGTGTTAGTTTTCGGCGTGCGTGTTTCACGTCTCCGAAATCGCGTGGACGGTTTTTGTGACAAATCGCCCGAACGTGTCACGAGTCGCGCGTGTTACCTCACATGCGCCCCTCCCCCTCCCCTCCCCCCTCCCCCCCCTCCCCCTCCCCCTCCCCCTCGCCCCCCTCGCCCCCCGGCCCCCTGAGTATTTTCGCTTTTTACCGTCGGATGTGCACTCCGAGCTCTAGCTACTGTTTGTCGTGATCTGCCGTACATTTTAAGTGGTCCGGCCGCTTAAAGGGTTCATTTGGTTTTTCTGTTTTTCGTCACGCATCTGGATGAGCTGAAGGATCGAGCCAATGGAATGATTATTGAAATTGATAGACAAAGCTGTAGACAAAGAAGACAAGAAGGATACGGAGGAATCCTATTGCGGGCTGATCGTCGAAATTTATAGACAAACCGATAGACAAAGGAGACCAAGGGAGTATGGAGCGATCCTACTAGTTGAAATGGGTGGTTCTTATAGACTAAGGGGGGAATTTATGGACTAATTAAAGGGTCTCCCGTGTATTGCTGTGAGTTAGTCTGTTACATGTCCCTTCTGTCCATTGGATCCACCCGCTTCCACCAATCGGTTCCCTCCAAATCCTTTTTGTCTTCTTTGTGTACCTCTTTGTCCATCAGTTTCAACAATCGGCCCGCCGCGCTGGTGCGGAAGTGGGTGGTTGCAATAGACGAAAGTCGCAAATATGCGCTTTACAAACGACGGGTTAGAACAGATTGCAATAAAAAATCACTCTGGATAATTTGAATTCATTAGTTTGCTGCCGTTTTGGGCCCTAAAAGATGACCTGACCTCAATATTACCAATGTTTTCGTACCGTACTCTCGCTATATAGGTACTTACTTTAGCCTCAACGGATCACCTCCCTGCAAGCACGCTTGTGTCGGCCTGCCTCGCTACTCCTCCACGGCACGGTACCAACGTGGCAAGGGTGCCTGCACTCCATCAGAATTTCCGATGCATCTATTTTTATTTCCGAGAGGTGCACACTGGCGGTAGGTTGGATGCGGGGGGGGGGGGGGGTCACAATGCCGCGATCGAGTGTGTGGGCGGCAGAAGGAAACAAACGCAGACGCCGCGACGCACAATGAAACAGGTCAGTGGGAGAAGTCGGACTAAATCGACGTATTTCTATCAAACGGAACTATGTGCATTACGACGTGAGCCCTGTTATGCGTGTATTCCTATGGGTCTCAGGGCTCATGCCTTAATGCACATAGTTCCGTTTGATAGAAATACGTCCAAATGGACTACATTTTGCATTTCGGAATCAATTTCTGGCTCATCCGTAAAAACACTTATCTGCGTAAGAGAACTAACTGTACTTGTGCTGTTCCTTAATTGAGCCTGAAATTTTAGTTCCTAGTGGACCACTAGACGAGGTACGAAGTTAAGCATTATTCTGATATATGTTTCTGAACCAAAATTTAACGTAGAATACGAATCTTGCAACGAAAATTGCTGAAATTGACGCCTAACCTTAACCAAGAAATTTAAGGTTTCTTGAAGCGTGAATTCAAACGTCTAGCTCATGAAATGACAATGGTCCACGCACGTAAGATCCAGTGGCGTGGCGTGAATTGCGATATATCGATTGTTATGCCATTTAAACCTATAGTAAAGAATCGATTATTAAGGTGTTCGCTGCGAACACTCTGTTTATCGATCCTTTTCCATAGGTATAAACGGCATAACAATCGATATATCGCAATTCATGCCACGCCACTGGTAAGATCGCATTCTAAACGTTACCGTGGCAGTCTCTGCGATACGAAGATACGACAATATCGATCTTGACGCTTTGGTTCAAACCGATCGACAGACCCATGAACCGATTGACAAACCCATGAATCGATCAAATGTCGATCGAATCACTTTGATCGCTTCTTCTTCTATTCTTCGATCGGCCTGTCAATCGAATCGACATCGGTTTATTGATACTTTGTCGATCGATTCGTGTCCATCGCTCACATATTTGGACGTATTTCTATCGAACGGACCTAAGCGCCGTAGGGTGAGGAAGGTAGAGGAGTGCTTGGATTGGTGGCGGGATCGGGCGTCCGGCTTATTTCGTAATATACTCGCAATGCTTTTCCATGGCGCTTAGGTCCGTTTGACAGAACGCGCTATCCGGCATCCTAAATTCCTCAAAAGGAGCTCCAACTGGCGCTTAGTTCCGTTTGATAGAAATACGTCCATTTATCCATACCCCCCTTTGGAAAGTTGTTCATTTTGTTTCCTCGTGAAATTTTCTCCTAGAAACGTGCGTCGAAATTTAATAAACGTACAAATTTTCGGGTCGAGTCAAAAATGTAATGCCTGGAACATTTGTGCGCCGGGCCTCGACCGAGGGAGGTCGAGACTGAGTCGTGAGTCTGGCGGATCGGGACAGATTAGCCGGGTCCCGGGTCGGGATGGACGCCCTCGTCGCACCGCTCTCGCCACCTGTCGCCGCCTTTATTCAAATTTTCAAAGCCCCGCGCAACCCACGAGCAAGGGTTGCGGTGGAGGTGGTTGGTGATTCGAACTTTCGCACGACTCGACGGACGGTATAATCCGGAGACAGGGTGTCTACCCTCGCAATAAAAACCCAAAAAAGTCAGGAAAATCGGCCACGTAGCAGGAAATGCTTAGTGGTTCAAGAATTCTTGTCCATTGCAGAAGTTCTGATGTTGCATCAAATTTCACGAAATTTCATAAAATTCATCGGGGCCTTTCTGAAGAAAATAGACTTTAGAGTGCGCTGAAAAAAAAGATTGGTAGAATTTACCATTCCTTCACGCTGTATGAAACACAGCGTGAAGGAATGGTAAATTCTACCAATCTTCAAGTCGATTCTGCCAAAGGAATAGTTACCTGTACCAGTATATAGTAACGTTTACCTTTCTTCCGGCAGAATTGACTCTGAATTGACGCTTTGTGAAATTCAGCGTGTAGGAATGGTAAATTCTACCAGTCTTTTTTTCAGCGTGTAAAAATTTCTGAATTTCACTCCAAGATTTCTAGGATTGCGATGTGAAACAGGGTTATCGGCGTTTTAGAAAACCGGGAAAGTCAGGGAAAGTCTGGAAATTCATACAAGAAGTCAGGGAGTTTATCGTGTTCAGCGTTTAGCAGAACTGAGTGTACTTTAAAGTGGAAAAAATCTAAGTGGAAGTTTTATTGAAAATTCAGGGGAACTCGAAGAATCCAAAAATCTTGAGTCGGAGAAAAATCAGGGAAAGTCAGGGGATTTAAAGCTGAGGAAATTATGGCAACCTTGTAAACTGTGCCGTATGATGCGATGACGAGAAACGCAAGGAAAAAACTGCACACTTGTTGCTGGCCGAAGTTAAAGGTTAGGGGCGGAGACGGGAGCGAAAAACGAAAAATTAGCGGATCATAACCGATGGGGGGAGGCGGGGCGGGGGGACCTAAATGCCCGAGTCATTGATTCCGGCCGAACAATGCATGTCAGACAACCATCACGTAAGTACTTAAATATACGCTGCAGATCGGGCATTCCATTCATACGGCATTCGGCGTCGTTTGTACGTTAACTACTTATTCACCCATTCTATTACCGCGAGACACGCGCCGCGCGACGTTTTGTCTCGTTACCACAACAAGCTCAGCCTCCCCCCTCCCCCTTCGAGCGTGGGGGGGGGGGGGGGCGCTGAGTTCCTCGCTGAGCCTTCTCAATGAGACTTGAGTATAATGAACCGCGGTGGAGTATTAATGAATGACGTGCAGTGCGGGCGTTTCTTGTCTAAAAATTCGTGGCTTTTCTGCGTATACGCAAGGGGAGCGTCGTAAAACGTCGTTTTCAGCGGCGTGGCGTGCTTTGCGATGTATCGATTGTTCTGCCATTTAAACCAACGGTAAAGAATCGATTATTAAGGTGTTCGCTGTGAACAACCAGATTATCGATCCTTTTCCATAGGTTTAAATGGCATAATAATCGATATATCGCAAAGCACGCCACGCCATTGGTCGTTTTTTTTTTTTCACGAAAGAACGTAACTACAATTCTGTGTTGCTAAATTTCCCCTCGCATGAAAGCTTAACTTGACATGAAACACATGCACTTAACATGAAAGCGAGGTGGGAGAAAACGAGGGTGTCACTTCGATAATATCATAAACCGTATTTTTCAACGTGGGATTTATAGCTATTAATATTGAACGTAGAAAGTTGCTGTTTGGACGGATCTTATTATTTTCAGCTAATCCTCAAAAAATCAAGTATGACAATACGATTCCGTGACCAGCGCAACTGACCCACTGTAGAACAGCAGGCCGATTATCGAAAGCTTTAAGCAGCCTGATAAGACATGGAAATGCTGTATACTGCACTGCTGTCCGAAGTAAAAACGCTGTTTCTCCAGTCGATATTTTTCGATTTTTTTTCTGACAAAATACTAACTTTTTCACAAGAAAACCAACAAAAATGTTCATTCTTCATTTTTTCGAGTCGATTTTGGCATACCATTAGGAACTCAAAATTTTTAAAAAATGAAGGCTTGCCACACTTGGATTTTCTTGTACTTGCAGTACTTGAGGAGTATGCACTGAAAAAAAATTCTCGGCGTTTCTACCTTGGTCCGTTGGTACCTTAACCATCTCACTTTTTTCACCAGTTATTGGTAGTTTTATCAAGACAGACTGGTAAGCTTACCTAAAACCGGTATTTTTACTGTTTTTTTTTCAGGTAAGAATACCACTTTTATTGGTAATCAATTCCCGGTAACTTTTGCCATTTTATCTCGGTAATTCTACCGCACAGTCGATAAAAAATATTGGCGTTTTTACCAAGGTCCAGTAAAATTACCGAGAAAGTCAATAATTTTACCGAGATTTCTCGATAAAATTACCAATTCCATAAATGGTAATTTTACTAAGAAAAAACTGGGATCAAATAGAACTCTGAATTCTTGGTAATTTTACCCTTTTCTTAGTAAATACACCAAGATTTTTTTTTCAGTGTGTGTGGAAGAAAAATACAAAATTTGCAATGGAGTTACGGCGTTCTTGCTGTATACGACAGTGCATGATTAAGACAGGGATATGTCTCGGCTTGTCTTGTTTTGTCGCTTCGACATAGATTCAATAATCGGGCCGCAGACCTTCCTTCAAAATCGTCAGGTTGGATTTAACCTATTTATCGTGGCGTGGAGCAAGATTTGAAGACAAACAAGACACTGGCAGATACAAGGTATCATGGCTGCAGTCAGTAGCGTGGCGTGCTTTGCGATGTATCGATTGAGCTGCCATTTCTTAAACTATGTAAAAGGATCGGTAATCAGGATGTTCCCAACGAACCCCTTAATAATCGATTCTTTACCATAGCTTCAATTGGGAAAATATCGATATAATCGATCATTCCCGCCTCGCCTCTGCTGCAGATGAAAACCACAGAAGTTTCTGATGCTCAGCGCTTCCGTTTCTCGTTTCACAGCCTGTAGGTGGCATCACATCTCGGATGCCAGCGATGGAAACGCTCAGATATTAGTTTCATCTCATTGGCTACCAACATCACTTGATCCATCGCACAACGGCAGTGCATGTTTCTCCGCAAAACCGCGGTACGCACTCGTTACCACAACATAAAAACATCTTCGGATCTGAAATTAACATCAAATCAAGGTTCCATTAAATGGGAGTACAAAAAAAGCAAAGAAGAATCCGGCGTTCCCGTCACGAACAACGCAACTACCTTTCTACGTGGCCGAACACCTCCCAGCGAAATGCATTTTTACCAAGAAAATTTTGGGTATTTCTAACTGGAAATTTCACTGAATTTCCCACTGATCGTATGCAAAAAATAAAAATAAGGAATCGACGAAAGTGACACGTATTGTGTGCAGGTTGCAGAGAACTCAGATGTAGGAAGAGGGAATTCTCTTGAGCAATTTTGTAAAGACCAATTTACAGTATAGAAAGTTCGGCTATTCAATCTCTTGAATGTATCGATTTTTATTGCACCTCCGAAAAATTCTCACATCCTTTTGAAAGGTTTCCTAAAGTCTCGCAGGGTTCTGAGCTTGTTCACAAGTTATCTTTCAAAATAACTTTTTGATTCACAAAATTCTCTTCTCGCTAATGGTACTGGCTTCTCAATCATCGAGTTAATACTTCCATGTTAAGGAAGAACGCCGTGTGAGTCGTCAGACGATGCCAAATTTCCTCTGATAAAACACGATCATTCTATGAAACGCATAAATACATATATCTTCCAAACTTTTGGTTATCTTTCTTTGCACTTCAATTTAAAAAGCATTCGGAAATTTCCAGTAAAATACCTATAACTTTTCAAAAAAATGAATCGTATATCGGGGGAATTTGGCAACATTCGAATGTTCGCACGACGTTTTTCCTTAGCTCGGCAGAAGAGCTGACACTCGGAGACGTATGGAAAAACATCGTATCATCTTTTGGACGTTGCCAAATTCCCCGTGATATAACATTAATTTTTGAGGAATGTCATGAATATTTCACCTTGAAATTTTGACATACTTGAGATCAAATTGCGTATAAATTTCTCTAAAAACTTGAATGAAAAATATTCACAAGTTTTCCTGAAAATTCGTGTTTTATCAAAGGAAACTTGGCAACGTCCTAAGGCTCATGCGGCGTTCTTCCCTAGCACGGCAATGTACTATACTACGCCTCATTGGAACTTGGAATAAAGTTTTTCCCTTTTTTTCTTCCTCCCTCGATGCGAAGAAAGTTTTCGGAACCGCACGCCATGATTACTACTCGGTCAGGGGATGATTGATTCGTCCTCCTCCTGACATAAGGGCGTAACCACACCTGGCGATGAGCCGTGTTATCCATATACCTCAACGCTTTTCCGGGCTCGGTTTAACGTGCAGTTACGCGGTTTTGTGAGCCGAGCGTCGGATTCGAGCTAACCGAGACTCTGGGTAGGGAGGTGGGGGTGTTCACCGGAGTCCGCGAAAATGACCAAGTTTGTTGGGTGTTGTTGCCCCCGTGTCAGCCCTAATTAACCCTCCCTTAACGGCTCCCTCGGGGGAGGAAGGAGAAATGCTCCTCCATTAGGAAGTGGCCGGACTTGCGGACCACTGTGTTTGCAAACCCCAGTTATGGTGTGGCAGGTGTCGATAATCTTCGGTGGAAAATGTCAGCTCAACTTACCGAACCAGTGGCGATTTTGCGAGTTGGCAACATTGGTGTTCCTCCATTTAAATCCATTAATAATATCGATTTTAGCGTAGGCAAGCTGCCTCACCAAGACGCGATAGTTTACATACATTAACGGAGGAAAACGTGATGCTAAATTTAAAAATCGCCGATCGTCCAAACAGTGGCGTGGCGTGAATAATCGATTATCAATATTTCTCATTTGAAGCTATGGTGAAGTATCGATTATTAAGGTGTTTGTCGTGAACGCCCTGTTTATCGATCCTTTTCCACGGGTTTAAATGTAAGATCAATCGATATATCGCAAAACACGCCACGCCACTGCATGGGAACCCAACTTTGCTGCAGGTAATCGAACTCGATTTTAAGTCTTACAATACGCATAACAAACATATACCAGGGTGCGGAAATTTCTTTCACCAGCAAACTACAAATTTTCCCTCTTCACTATTACCCATAGCGGTCGGAGCAGAATCAGCAGAAATATTTCCGCGGTCGAGGCCGTCGAGGTAATTTTGTCGAAGAATCAGCGCCAAAAAAAAAACTTTACCAAATAATAAGCTCAGACCAGATTATATCGCAGCTAAAAGACTTTTTCAAAAATCAGTGTGCGAGTCGTAATTTTTTCATTCTTATCAAAATTAAAGTACTTGTACGCCGACTAATTCAAATAATTGCGGGCAATAGAATGCGCTCCCGGACGGACCGTATATAGCGCCTTCAACATCGCAGAAATACTCCCAACGCTACATCGTTACGCACACGATCCGACGTGCAAATTGCCTATGCTGCGCCTGTCGGTATGTACTCCGAAACGGTGTAGCGTTTGAAGTATTTCTACGATGTTGAAGGCGCTGTATATGGTCCGCGCGTGAGCGAATAATATATTGCCCGCGATAATTTGAATTAGTCGGCGAATTACAATTATTAGAAGTAAACGCCGTATGAATATTCAAAAATATTTATATTTGAGGTCATTTTAGAATATTTGCTCTTGAAATTTTCGGCAATGTAGATCAAGGAACAAAATTGTTTCTGCAATCACCGCATAAATATTTGGAAGATTGAACTTGTCAACACCCCCCCCCCCCCCTCATATGAATCCATAAAGTAAAACTATTCTACTCTATTCTATATCATCAAATAGACTTCATTTTGCAATTTTTGGCCAGTCCGTAAAAACACTTTGCGTGAGGAAACTAAATGTGTATAAGTTGTCTCTAAGCTGAGCCACAAATTGGACTGCGTTTAGCAGAAAGGAACCAAGCCACATCAGTTATGACCAAATTTCATTTTCGACAAGAAAACGGTTCTGTGGATTCCTTCGAATATTTCAGGAACTCGCTTCGTACTGTACAGAAAATTCACTGAGATTTTCACAAAAATCCGCACAACCGTTTTCTTGTAAAAAATGAAATTGCCCAATTAATATTGGCAATAGCTGATGTGGCTTTGTTCCTTTCTGCTCAACGCAGTCCAATTGTAGTTCCAAGTTGCAAAATGTAGTTCAAATTTTCCGTCAATCCTCGTATCAGGTGCTTTTCTAGTAGGAATCAGCAAACCTCGTGCACGGAACATCGGAACAACTTTAGTGGTCTCAATCAAATCTTTGTGAAAACCGGATAACTCGTGTTGCGTGGCGTGAATTGCGATGTATCGATTGTTATGTCTTTTAAACCTATGATAAAGAATCGATTATTAAGGTGTTCGCTGCGAACACCCTGTCTATCGATCCTTTTCCATAGCTTTATTAGGCGTAACAATCGATACATCGCAATTGACGCCACGCCACTGGATGACTCGTGCCAAAAAACTCAGATGCAACGGGACGGGACGCCGTTGTTTAGGTCTCATCTCCACGCGGCTCGCTAAACGATTCCGCGCTCCGAGAAATTATAATAAAAACGCGGCAGCCGTGCGCCCGACGCCGCACAGTGGATCGAGTCAAAGGAGAGATGTCGGACATCAGGGTGTCTACAAGTCCGGAAAGTCCGAAAATAGTACTGATTTTTTAAGGGCGGTCCGAAAGTACTGAAAAAGTGCGGAAATTCTGCATTATAGGTCCGGAATTCTTTAAATTTGTTGTCATTTTTGTCGCAATTTCAAATTTTTGAAATTTTTCCAATTTCGTGAAATGGAAGTACCGAAAAAGTACGAATTTTTTCTGTTGGAGGAGGTACTGAAGTTCCTGAGAATGTGCTGAAAAAGTACTGTAAAAATACTTATTTTTGACCAGCCTGTTTTAGTAGACACCCTGGACATTAAATATTTAAGTGAAATTGCAAAGTTTGATCTTTATTTCGTCATATTTTAAAGTTCAAGGAGTGCTTATACAGGGTTGCCACAGTCAGGGAATACCGGGAAATGTCAGGGAATTTTAACAAGTCAGGGAAAACCTGGAATTGTCAGGGAAAATGACGAAAATGTCAGGGAAAAATTGTCACGTCACCTTTATTTGCTTTCTAGACTAGATTTGACGTTTCAAACAATAAATTTTGAGTGAACTATTTGAAATTGTGTATTTTTTACCGTCTAGTATATTTTTAATTTTCAGGGAATTTTACCAGAATGTGCCAGGGAAATTAGGGAAATGTCAGGGATTTTCATTTTTTAACTTCTGTGGCAACCCTACAGAAGTAAATTTCACGAGGATTCCAATAAAACCACTTCTAGAACCTCAAATTTCCGAATAAACGGAGTTTTAAGCGTTTGAAGTTTCCGAATTTTATCCTACCTCCGGTATTGACTCGATCCACTGTGCGTGGCACCGCGAGGTTTGGCGCTTTGCCGGGCCAACCTGTGTAAATCGACGCTATCTCCCGGCGTTTATGGCCCGTAAAATTCCAGCGTGAATTTCAACACCTTGGATTAAACCCGTCTTCGAGAGCTTTTCCTCTGGTTTCTTCGGTGGCGGTGGGGGAGGGAGGGGGCTGCGTGCCCCGAAGGAAACCTGAAACGGTCGCGGGGTTTTTTTTTCTACCATACATCTTTCAATTTCTCCGTCGTATTCTTGAGTATGCGAGGAATTCTTGAGATCACCACGTAAAATTATAATGCTCTCCACATATTTTTTCGGCCTTTGTACAATGAAACAATTTTTTTCCAGATTATTTCAACTTTATGCGTCGTTTCTTGTCGAGAAAATTTGGTTTTTTTTTTTTTAGTTAAGAAAGCGTCGTTTTGCTACCGTTAAGTTTAAGTTCAAAAAACAGAAACAAAACAACGTTTCATTCACTCGAATAACCTAAATTTTGTCGACGAGAAACGACGCTTCAAGTCAAAGTGATAAAACAATCTCAAGATAAAATTTTGTCAGTGAAAGTCCTCCAAAACCACTAGCAAAGCTTTAAAAAAAAGACACATCTTTCATTGAAATTTTCAGATATTTGAGATTGTCTTGCAAATAAAATTCTCTGAAAAATGGAAGGAAAATATTCACAAGTTCCCCTGAAAAGTCATACTTTATAAGAGAAACTTTGGCAACGCGTGAAGGCTCATACGGTGTTTTTCCTTAGCCCGGCAGTGTAAATATAAGTCAGTGGCGTGGTGTGCTTCGATATATATCGCTATTTCCCCATTTAAAGCTATGGTAAAGAATCGATTATTAAGGTGTTCGTTGCGGACACCCTGATAATCGATCCTTTTCCACGGGTTTAATTGGCAGATCAATCGATTTATCGAAAAGCACGCCATGCCACTGATACACGTGCAAGCGCAATAGACATGGTCCGTCCACTTTAGTGACGTCTCTGAGAGCTAGTTATGGACTCTTTCAGCTCAAGGGCATTGTTCCAAGTCCAACTTCTTCGAAAACAACGGAACCGTACGACTTAAAACACGGCTCTTAGTGGCGTGGCGTGAATTGCGATGTATCGAGTGTTATGCCATTTAAACCTATGGTAAAGAATCGATTATTAAGGTGTTCGCTGCGAACTCTCCGTTTATCGATCCTTTTCGATAGGTTTAAATGGCATAACAATCGATATATCGCAGAGCAAGCCACGCCACTGACGGCTCTGATGCTGCCGGACATATTTCTAAAATTGATTCGAAGTTCGGTTTTTAGGGCGTGAGAAATCGAAATCCCTCTCGGTAGAGGGAAGAGGGGTTTTAATTGGGGGGGGGGGGGGGGCGGTTTCACCTGTTACGTAGAATTGTCTTTTGATGAATATTGAAAATTCATTGGAATTACTCGTTTCAAAAAGTGTCCGATTCCGGGGAAGAATCAACCTCGCGCTGTATTAATGGTTTACATTGTGATCAGGGATATTTCATTGGACGATTTTGACGTAGTGTAATAAAGAGGACAGTTTCAACAAAAATTCAGCAACATTCCAAAGTTGGAATTTAAAAATTAGTCCGTACAAGTTTACTTCTGTAATGGATATGTAGTGCAAAAGAACAGATTCCGTAACTTCGAAAACTGTAAGGTAGGCAGGGGCTTACTTTAAAGTTTACAGAGCAATGTATTTGTGTTCGTATTTTGCATTTTTGCTGTGATAAATCATCGTGATCCCTTGTGCGGATCTGTATCCAAAGTTAAGCCGTGGATTTTATTAAAATCAATTAAAAATTGTCTTTTCTATACTGCCTCGTCTAAAGCGTTATTAACGTCCATTATGTCGATCAAAATTCCAATTATATGTATATTTGTAGAAATACGGTGGTAAAATCGTGCTGGTTCCACACCATTTTGTGGGGAAAACAAGGTCAAAAAAATCAACAGAATTTTTTTATTATTTGTTTACGTAATGTTTTTTTTTCCTTTATACATATGTAGGACCTCCCTAAAGGAAGAAACTGTCTAAAGAAGGACTGCAAGTACGGCCTCACCTCTCAAAGGGAGAGCTGTGTAAAGGAAAGGGCGGGGGTCGAAAAATTCAATTTCTGGCTTTCGGCGAAAATCGACCATCCTACTTTATGATGTGGGCGCGGCACAAAAATAGTCCACGGACAAACAGGGTCTAAACAGAGGAACTGTGGCCCGCGCCGCGTTGATTGATTAATTAATTGAAAACGCATCTCAATGAATCGTTTATTTCGAAAAAGACACAAGCGACGTATACTCAATGAGCCACGATTCCCTTGATTTCCCATGACGTCCGGTGTTTTCGAATCATTGGCTGTCCGGCTGTTTCAGCAATAAACGGCTCGAATAACACGTAGCATAATCTGGCGCGCTAAAGAAAAACGCCGTATGAGCATGTGAATGTTGCCAAATATATCTCGACGAAATATTTATTTTCAGGGAATATTTTGAATAATTTCTCCGGAAATTTTCAGCTACTCTAGATTGAACTACGTACAATATTACCCGAAAGATTGGACAAAAATTTCGTACACCTTTTCCTGAAAATTCGTTTTTTATCGAACGAAGTTAGGCAACGTCGGAAGTTGCATACGTCGTTTTTCCTTCGCACGGCAGTATCGGTCGCGGACGCTCTTACAATTCTGTCGTTCTAAGGAAAAACGCCGTATAATCCTCCAGGCGTTGCCAAACTTCCCCTGGCAAATCACTAATTTTCAGGAAAATTTTTGAATGTTTTCCTGTCATTTTCTCAGGTAATTTTGTCAGTAATTTGATCTAAAACGTCTGAAAATTTCAAGGAAAATATTCATAATTTTCCTCAAAAATATAAGCATTTTAACGAAGGGAATTTGGCAACTCTCGAATGTTCATACGGCGTTCTTCCTTAGCACGGCAGAATCGTCCTCCGATTCCCGAATCCGAAGTTCCGCTTCGCTCACAAATACTGTCATGCTGAAAAAGAACGCTGTCAAAGCCTTCATACGTTGCCAGATATCTTGTAATAAAGCTCGGATTTTCCAGGAAACTTTTGGATGTTTTTCTTCCAATTTTAAAGTGAATTTTATTTGCAATTTTATTCACATATAAATCTGAATATTGCAGGGAAAAATGGACTACATTTCGCAATTTGGAACTATAAATTCTAGCCCTGTTTAACAACAACGTATGTGCCATTAGTTTCCCTACGCACATTAGTGTTTTTCGGGAAGAGCCAGAATTTATAGTTCCAAATTGCAAAATGCAGTCCAAATATTCATAACCATCCTCAAAAAGACAGATTTTATTGGGGGCTTTTTGCACCCCTCGTCATGCGAAAAGTAGCGTTGACCTCAGAACTTACTTCGTCACCTTCCGGCCGAAGTATTACAAGCGCCGCGCGACGTTTAAGAATTTCCGCCGCCATTTAATTTTTTTACAGAGAAATTGTTCAACAAAGGTGTCCGAAAATTTCTCTGAATTTTCTTTGTGCTGCAGATAACATTCAGTGAAATTTTGCTAACAGTTTCAACTATCAATTTCTCTGTAAAACTATAAAATGCGTCGGAAATTTTTAAACGTCGCATGGCGCTTGTGATATTTTGGCCGGAAGGTGACGAATTTTTGCCTCTCACCTGATATACATTGCTCAGATTGTCAATGCGGGGTCACTAAAATATATATTGTCTCCAGTTTTCGCTTAGCAGGGCCATGTTTGCGCTCCTTTCTGGTTTCTTGGAAAGCCGTCGGCCGCTCGGATGAGGATATTGCGTCACGCACGACGCTTCACCAAACAAAACTGTCATCCACGTTCTTCCACCCTGTTTACCCTCGCCCACTCGCCACTTACCACTCCTAACTATACAGGATGATCCAAAAATCTCACTCCACAAGGACTAGGACAACCAACATTTGAACCATCATTTCCAACTTTTGAACGAATGGGTCACAGAATCGTGTTGTGATGCTAAGCTAATAAGATCTGTTTGAATAGCAACTTTCTACGTTCAATTATCGCCCTTTAAAAAGTCGGGTTTCTGACGTCATCCACCGTGGTAATGACATCCTTGGTTTTTCCCGCCTTGCTTTCATCCGAGTTTCACGTTGAACAAGCAGTGCAAATGTGCGTCACACCAACTGATGGAAGCAAGGTGGAAGAAACCAAGGGTGTCACAACCGCGGTGGATGACGTCAAAAACTCGACTTTTCAAGGGGCGATACCTTGGTTAATATTGAACGTAGAAAATTGCTGTTCGGACAGATGTTATTAAATTTAGCTGATCTACAAAAATCAAGCATCAAAACACGATTCTGCGACCAGCGCAACTAACCCATTGAGATAAAGACCCAAGTACTTCTAGGTTAAAGGGGAGATTTCTGGGACACTTTAAATTTTTAGGGGGAGCACCCTGAAAACGGTCAAGGGTTTATACTGCCGTTCTAAGGAAGAACGCCGTATAAACCTTCAGGCATTGCCAAATTTCCTATGACAAATCACCAATTTTCGGGAAAATTTTTGAATATTTTTCTGCCAATTTCTCAGATAATTTCGTTCGTAATTTGATCTTGTGTGTCTGTAAAATTTCAAGGAAAAATATTCTCAATTTCCCTCAAAAATAAACATTTTATCGTAGGAAATTTGGCGACTTTTGGCAAATTTTTGAATATTTTTCTGCCAATTTCTCAGATAATTTCGTTCCTAATTTGATCTAAAGTGTCTGAAAATTTCAAGGAAAAATATTCTTAATTTTCCTCAAAAATAAACATTTTATCGTAGGAAATTCGATAACTTTTGGCAAATTTTTTAATTTTTTTTGCCAATTTCTCAGATAATTTCGTTCGTAATTTGATCTAAAATGTCTGAAAATTTCAAGGAAACATATTCACAATGGGCCTGTTGCAAACTTTTGCTAGTGCAGAATGAAGAGTTGTTTCTTATAGATAATGCCTCAAAAATCACGATGAGCGCATCGGCAAAGTCTGAAATGCACTCATAAATTCACAATCTGCGTAAGAAAATTGCGTTATTTTGAGCTTCCCGCTTCAAAAACGATACCACTACACAGGTGAACATTTTGTTAGAGGAGTCGCTCCATCGTCGGCAATATTCATCATGGCCGACGCTTGCGCAGTTCCTCGCGTAATTCGAGGAGAGTTCAAGGTCAATTAAGGCGGGCGAGGAAAATATGAACGTAAACACGCCGATTGTTATGTGGTTTAATCCTGTTCAGGTGTTATCTCGTCCCATCACACGTGTTTTGGCGGACTGGCGTCGGCCATGATGAGTATTGCCGCCAATGGAACGACTCCTCTAACAAAATGTTCACCTGTACCGTAGTATCGTTTTCGAAGCGGGAAGCTCAAAAAACCGCAAATTTCTTACGCAGATTGTGAAGTTATGAGTGAATTTCAGACTTTGCCGATGCGCTCATCGTGATTTTTAGGGCATTATCTGTAAGAAACAACTCTTAGTTTTGCTCTAGCAAAAGTTTGCAACAGGCCCATTGTCCTCAAAAATAAACATTTTATCGTAGGAAATTTGGCAACTTTCGAAAGTTCATACGGCGTTCTCCCTTAACACAGCAGTATAAGGGTGGTGCAGGAATTTCGGATCACCCTGTATCAGCGCCGTTTTCCGGAAATGCAAGGAGCTTTTATTTTCGGACGGAAACGAAGGTGGCGATCACATCGACCCCCTCCTCCCCCGCCCCGCCCGTGATCGGGGGAGGCGTGATGTCATCGTCCCACGCCTCGATCCCGAACTTTCGATCGTACTTCGGCCGCAGATATCCTCAAACGGAAATAAATGTTGGGACTGCATTACGCAAGTGGGAGCTTCTATTTCGGACTTGTTTGCGGAGGTCCTTGTTTTTCGGGCACCTCTCAGGATGAGATCCATGACGCAAATACAGTCGCTTTTCTCATCGATTCCCCCGAAAACCTGCGGACTGATTATTGAAATTGATGGACAAAGCTATAGACAAAGAAGACATAGGAAGTATGGAGCGATTCTATTGGTTGATATGGGTGGTTCCTATCGACAAAGGGAGACAATGATAGACTAACTGTCGCGTTTCTCGTGAGTTGCCGTTAGTTAGTCTATTACCTACCTCCTTTGTCCATTGCAACCACCCGCTTCCACCAATAGAATCTCTCCATACCTCTTTTGTCTCCTTTGTCTATAGCTTTGTCGATCAATTTCAATAATCGGCCCGCTGGCTCATGCACGGAGAGAAATGACGATGGCTCATAATGGTCATTGTTGATAGTAGATTCTGCCTGTTTACCTAGTCGTTTTTACAATGTTCAGGGGTGCCACAATCAGGGAATACCGGGAAATGCCAGGGAATTGTAAAATGTCAGGGAAAACTGGGAAAGGTCAAGGAAAATGACGAAATTGTCTGGGAAACTTTGTTACACAACCTTTATGTGCTTCTTAGAATGGATTTGACGTTTAGAACAACTAATTTTGCCTGGAAACTGTTTCAAGTTATGCCATTTTGGCCATATGACGTTTCTCTAATTGTCAGGGAATTTTGCTCAAACGTGTCAGGGAATTTAATTTTCTAAATTTTGTGGCAACCCTGAATGTTCTTTCAGTGGTAAATCTATACTAATAAAGCAGACTTCACGTTGATTGACTCACTCACTGACTGACTGACTGACTCACGTATCAGCGGATCTCGTGAACGGGAGGCCGTGTGACCCTGAGATTCCGCACTGGGATCCCTCTCTACCCCGAGGCGCCGGATAAGGGAGGATTTTGCGATCCGCCCGCCGGTTCGCGGGATATCGCGGTCCGCGTGTGTCGATTTTCCCGTAAGGACAACGGGTGCGAGAGAGAGTGCGAGCGAGATGGAGCGATTTCCGCGGCTCGCGCTGGAAGACAGCTGATAAATTTTACGTGTGTTCTTCTGGTACGCGCAACGGGTGCGAGGAAGATGGAAGGAGTTAAGCGTCCAACGAGTGCGAGGAAGATGGAACGAGTTCGGCGTCGCGCTGTTGGAAACGCGGCGCCATGATTTTTGCGAGCTCCGACTCGTGCATTCGTTGCCGGGCTACTCTCTCAGGGATGTGAAAATCTGGAAAATCTGTCTATGCATCGGCATAGAATAAAGAAACTGACGTAGTCTCTTCATTCTATGGCATTGGTTCGCGATTTTCGCGATTGGTTCGCGCATTGGTTCGAGTTTCCTTCCGTTTTTTTTTTGCAAGATTAGTGAAAAATGTGCTCCGCGGAACCTTTCGTTTCGTTTTGTTTTTTTTTTTTTTAAAAAAATTTACCTGCTCAAATTCGGAAGTAAAAAAATTGTTGTGATTTAGTCTTCACGTCGCCTGGGGTTGCTTTTTGTTACTTTTATCTTGTTTTGAAATGATTAAGGCAAATTCTCGGGAAATTTTGAGAGAAGCTGTTGCTTGGCTTCAAAAATAGAATAAATAAATAAAAATGGAACATAAAGACGGTGTGCAACGCTTCAATCGGAGGAGAAGCGGGGGTTTGACAGCAAGCAGAATTGAAGCGAGCAACTATTTGAACTCCGGAGTGGGTATGTGGTATCATACAAAATTGAAGGAAAATCATACGTTTTCGCCCATCTCAAGTAACAGATGTTTATGAGTTTTATGCGCACATGCGCGTCTTAATTCAGTCAGAAATTCGCGTGTAGGTATGCCACGATATTGATGTGAATAACGCGCAATTGTAATGATCTTAAAAATTCGCTAGGAACACGACGTATTTGCCGTGATACCGAGGTGATTATCGTGTAATTTCTAATTTGTTTTACAAAATCCCTGGATAAATCAAGTTTTCTCCGCGATGTAGATGACAAACCCGCCATTGCTGTGAATTAAACGAAACCGCTGGTTAAATCCCGTAATTTTCGCGGCTGAAACTCACCAGCTAACTTCAATTGAACATTGAACTGACAAAAGTAACAAATCTTCATGAAAATAACCATCTTTTGATTGGGTATTTTTTATTATTATAACTATCATGTGAGCTTATTGCAGAACGGACCAAAATAGCAGCATACTTCGAATCTCTACTTTTTAATCAAACCAGTGCGTCTCGCCAATTTTGAAATAGTAGATAATAATTCAGAAACACAATTAGTAACTGATCACTAATCACAGTGATTGCTGATGGTGGGGTTTTCCTGTGCGTAGCACGGGTTTCCTGCTAGTCGGTAATAAAATGAAAACTCAAGGTCAAGGCAAAATCTCGCTTTAAGCAGAAATGCCTTCGGTCTCCAGCGATGCGACACTGGAAAAAAAGAAAAAAAAAAAAAAAAAAAAAAAAAAAAAAAAAAAACCCACATTGGATTTAGAGTCCAGACTCTTGAAAACATCGACAAGAAAAAACACTCTTGATTCAATCAGATTTAAGCTTAAATCAAGAACCAAGCCTCTTAATTCGAGCGGATTTCCTTTTGATTTAAGCTTAAATCTGATTGAATCAAGAGTCCTTTTTCTTGTCAATGTTTTCGAGAGTCTGGACTCTAGATCCAATGTGTTTTTTTTTTCCAGTGGATACCTAAATACGGCAAACGAGGTATCTGGTCTTGTGGTTTCACCGTCGAATAGCGACTTCAGTGCGGTCTTAGTTTTATTCTATCAAATTACTACATAAACTTAAAACTTTTTTGGAAAAACCGATTAATATCACTTACTTATTTTCTATGCACGATTTTCGAACTTTTCAACAATAAGGCAGTCACCTGAAGATGGGCGGCCTGCCCGCCCGAAATGGCCATCGTGCATAGAAAATAAGTAAGTGATATTAATCGGTTTTTCCAAAAAAAGTTTTAAGTTTATGTAGTAATTTGTGTGTAGTGCCGATAAAATTTTACAACCGTGCAATATGCAACAACATAGTTTTATTCTATCATCTCGTTCGTTTATTCTGTTGGTGGATATCCTGCGACGCAGTTAGCCGAGCAACCCACCAACACCCAACCGCGGCCACTCAAGGCGAGGGCGACTGAGAAAATGGAGAACTATTACGAATACTACGAGCCCACAACCGCGTCAACGTCAAGGGCGCCGCAACACGTCACGTCGCGTCCGCGCTCCCGCTCCCGCTCCACGTCCAGCATCCCGACTCCGGGACCCGCCGCGCCGCCTCGCCGCTATTGCCTCATTTAAATAGCGCCCCCCCTGTCCCCGATCCCCCCGCCCCCCCCGTCCCCCGACCCGTTGTTGAATCGACAACGGGCGTAATTGGCTCGCGTCCGTCCTGTCCGCGCGTTTCGTCGTCGCGATTTTTTCGTCTTTCGGAAACGGACGAGTAAACGAAGTACGAATGGGCCTGTTGCAAACTTTTGCTAGAGCAAAACTAAGAGTTGTTTCTTATAGATAATGCCTCAAAAATCACGATGAGCGCATCGGCAAAGTCTGAAATGCACTCATAACTTCACAATCTGCGTAAGAAATTTGCGTTTTTTTAAGCTTCCCGCTTCAAAAACGATACTACGGCACAGGTGAACATTTTGTTAGAGGAGTCGCTCCATCGTCGGCGATATTCATCATGGCCGACGCTTGCACGCAGTTCCGCGCGTAATTCAAGGAGAGTTCAAGGTCAATCAATTCGGGCGTGGAAAATATGAACGTTAACACACCGATTGTTATCTGGTCTAATCCAGTTCAGGTGTTATCTCGTCCCATCAAACGTGTTTTGGCGGATTGGCGTCGGCTATGATGATTATTGCCGACGATGGAACGACTCATCTTACAAAATGTTCACCTGTGCCGTAGTATCGTTTTTGAAGCGGGAAGCTCAAAAAACCGCAAATTTCTTACGCAGACTGTGAAGTTATGAGTGCAATGCAGAGTTTGCCGATGCGCTCATCGTGATTTTTGAGGCATTATCTATAAGAAACAACTCTTAGTTTCGCTCTAGCAAAAGTTTGCAACAGGCCCATTGGCTAGCGTCCGTCCTGTCCGCGCGTTTCGGTGTCGCGATTTTTTCGTCTTTCGGAAACGGACGAGTAAACGAGGTACGAATTTAAGCATTCTGATCCGTGTTTCTGAAGCTAAATTTCACGCAGAGCACGATTCGCGCAACCGAAATTACTGAAACTATGTTCTTACCAAGATGGAATTGAGGAAAGAAAAGATTCGACAAATGTCACTTACCATTCAACGGAAATTTATGCGCGAACCAATGAGCCGACTGATGATTGATCCGTTCAGGTTGATGTGAACTTTGTCCCATCTTTTCTTTCCCCAGCTCTAATCACGTTCTTCACGGAGAAAAAAACTTCGTGCATGGGACCCGAACTTGAGATTTCATGGATCTCTGAAGTTTTCTGATCACGCATCCGATAACTTAAGGTCGAGCTGCCGAAGTTCGGGTCAGACATCGAGGAACTTCGGTATGTACCGGAGTACTTCAGATGTGTGACCCGAACCCTTCGGTATGTATCGAAGCACTTCAGATGTCTGATCCGAACTTCGGCAGCTCGACCTCAAGTTTTTAGATACGAGATCCGAAAACCTCAGAGATCCATATGACCTCAACTTCGGGTCCCACGCACGAAGTTTTTTTCTCCGTGTTTGATTCACATTTTCAAATGTGCCGCAAATGGAATATGATGTGCGCGAGAAATTTATTCAAATGCATTATTACGACGTATTTACATAATTTGATGGCTAATCGTGTGCAATTTTCGAGGAAAATCTTCGTAGATGTATAGCAAGGTTGGCAGCAAGTGCGGTTGCTGATAACCGTCGAAAGTGGCAATGACCCCCCTCCCATCCTCAAAAACCAAAACAAAGCGCCGCCATTTTTGGCCCCCCCCCCCCCCCAAAGGGCCCAGTGGCCTTACTCTCTCTATAAAAGCACTCCACCCCACCCTCGCTCTCGTATATGAATAATCGGAAAAGGGCGTGAGAAATCAAATTCGCCTTCAATTCGATGGATGCAATTGGAGCGGCTCAGAAGTTCATCGGTCATCGTTTGACGAATTTTATGCTCAACAAGCTGCTAATCAAGCATCATTAGACGAAAAAGAGCGTTGACCTCCGAACTGAATTTTTGCCTCACCCGATTACACTGCTCTGATTGTTCGTGTGGGGCCTCTAAAATATATTGTCTCTGGGTTAAGATTGTTAGGTTAGGTCAACTTATGTAATCGCGGAGTTGACCGGATGTTGACCGCGTTTTCTCGGGCCCGACCTATCTCAATTCGTCGCTCCTCTGACGGAAAGTCGTATCTCGATTTCAACGTGAGCCCTGATCTCCGTATAACTCAATTCATTCCGCGACTCGTGTAGAACAAGAGATACGTCCTTCCGTCGGAGGAGCGACGAATTATTCTGCCTCGGGTGCGATGCCAAGAATCCTCGCGAGTTCGGAGTGCGAGAGTCAAGAGAGGTCTCGGTGAATCAGCGACGCCTTCGTCATTGTCACACACTTTCTGTGACGTCACGCGAAATCGGCGCGACGGCTGACAGACGGCCGATTCGACGTCTGCTTATTTTCGTAATTAGCCACTCGGTGCATCGCGTCCCCGGCCCCGGGCCGGGCGACGGGAATGCATTGCACCCACCACTCTGACTCACGATCAACTTCCGCGAAATGGGCTGGCGAGCCTGCTTTCGAAGCCAAATTTGGGGTAGGTACTTGGAGGATTTCATTCGTCCCTTACAATTTTTAGGTTCAGCGTTTGGGAAAGTTGATATCCTGCCAATACGTAGTTGCGATTCTTCACAGAATCAAGCTGCGTAATACTTCATCCGCACATTGCGTCCATGTAATATTACGTCGCATAAACAGGGTGTCTACAAGTCCGGGAATAGCAATGATTTTTTAAGGGCGGTCCGGAAGTGCTGAAAAAGTGCGAAATTCCGCAAGAAGGTCCGGACTTTCTCTCATTTTTTTGTCATATCTGTCGCAAGTTGAGGGGTAAAATCAATTTTTTGAAATTTTTCGAATTTCCGGAAATTGAGGTACTGAAAAATTACTGACTTTTCCCATGGAAGAGGTATTGAATTTCTTAGGAATTTACTGATAAAGTACCGTAAAAGTACTGATTTTTGGCCATTCTGTTTTAGTACACACGCTGCATAAATACCAATAGAAACCGGCAGATAATGTGTACGTACAAGATCCTTTATCTCAAACGCAAATTTGGACGCAGAAAACGCAATTTTTCCCCCACATGTCAATATGACTGGACGCATTTAAGTCAAAAGAAACTACATCTATTGCGATATGAGCCCTGCCATGCATACTTATGGATTTATACATGCTACGGATGTATACAGAGCTCATGTTAGAATGGACATAGTTCTTTTGTGGTTTAAATACGTTTAATTTGATGTTAGAATAGGGATCAGTCCTTGTTTTTTTAAAGGAAAAAATGGTCAAGAAAATACAAAAATTAAAAATAAGACTGTCAAAATTGAACTTCGATATGCATTGGAATATGCTCGCTGAATTGGCGTTAGTGGCGCTCACGAGGTCTTTAAAAGTTTGAAATAGTATGAAAATTCCCAAGTTCTTAAAAGGAAATTACTCAGGGATAGTTGATTTTCATTGGAAACATTCATTGTGCATTCGCAATTGGTATCGCACCCTTAAAAATTCGCAGAGATAGTATTCGAAAATACGCAAGTCTAGGTTTTTTATTCACGCACGAACCTTGCATCCAGTGAAAGTCCATTTTGATTCGCAAAATTTTTTTCTCTTTTTGAACGGAGGAAGCAATTAATTTTTGCCAATCTTCACTGCTCGCGTCTCCCGTGCGACTCACCGTGGATCGAGTCAATGGGAGAGGTCGGAAAAAATTTGGAAACTTAGCTTTAGCTAAAGATTGAGCTTTAGTTTCGGAAACTAGAACTTAGAACTCCGCTTTTACAAAATTATGAAGTAAAGATGGAAAAGATGAAAAAGTACACCGAAACACGCATGGTTTTTTCCACTGGTTTGTCCCTCTGGTTTTTTAAACATCTTTTAACATTTTTTCACTTTTTGACAAGGTCCCAAGTGTTTTAGTGCGCTTTGACTCTCGCTATTCCTCTCCATTATGCATTGTGACAATTCATTACTGTAATTAACTTGTTTGCTGTGCTTTGTTTTAACTGCTTGCTGAGGATGGGCTAAGCCCGAAATGCATCCAAGCCAATAAACTTATTCAACATTATGCGTGTTTCGGTATACTTTTTCATCTTTATCATAACAGCTTGCGAGATGCGTTTTCACAGTTAATTATGAAGTTTTTAAAATGGTCCCATTGGTTTTCTCGTAAAATTCTCGTTAAGAATCGCTCCTCAAAAATTGAAGTTTGGCGAAATAAATATCAAAATTTACAGTTTTCGTAGAAAATTTCATATCCAACCTCTCCGATTGATTCGACGCACTGTGCGACGCTTTCAAAGGCGAATGCCGCTACACTGCTGAGTTTCAGCGAAATGACCCAATGACGCGATTGACGCGCATCGCTGACTACAAATGAAGCGCCCGCACCAGACCATCGATGGATGTTGCGAGTCGGACTCGAATTCCCGAATCCGCGTTCCAATGACTCCTCAGGAAATTCCCTTTCTCTCGTGGGCGCATGCCCCCATTACTCAGAGCCGTCAATGACGTCATTCCGGAATTAGTCCAACTTCTTTCCCGACTGTATAGCAGTTTATATGTACACGCAGAAAAATCCATCAGGGCACCGACAGGAAGCTTTATTTGATATTTTCCTTGTCATGGATATTTTTAGAATATCCAGAATTTTTCATACCGATTAATACAACGGGGATCATACTACCGTGCAAAGTAAGATCGCCGTATGAGCCATGAAGCGTTGCCAAATTTCCCTAAAAATAACGATTTTTCAGGAAAATTTGTGAATTCTTCCTCTGAGTTTTCGGAAGATTTCGTTCGAAATTAAATGTAAAAATGCTGAAAATTTTAAGGCGTTTTTACTTAGCATATCAGCATAGGCGGTCATACGAAGGTGCGTGTCAAGGGATATAAGTAGTCTTTCGTTAGTTGCAGTTAGTTAGTCTATTATACTTACCTCTCTTGCCCTTCGCGAGCACTCGCTTCCACCAACATGCTCGCTCCGTTTTCTCTTTGTCTTTATGTCTATCACCTCGTCTATCGATTTCGACATGGCTCAACTTTTGCACTAAATGGACCGCGTTTAGCAAAAAGGAAGCAAGCCACAACAGTTGTTGCCAAATTTAACTGGGCGATTTAATTTTTTACAAGAGAACGTTTGTGCGGATTCCTTGAAAATTTTAAGGAATACGCTTCGTACTCTACAGGGAATTCACTGAAATTTGCAGCAAAATTCGCACAACCCTTTTCACGTAAAAATTAAATTTCCGTGTCAAATTCGGCAATTGCTGATGTGGCTTGGTTCCTTTCTGTTTATCGTGGTTCAAATGTGGGTGCTGCCGCGCATTTTCATGCGCAAAATCCTCGAAAAGCAAGTCATTTTTTTTCTCTAAGACATTTTAAAAAGTCAGGAAATGTTAAATTTAAGGAAACTTGTCACCGCGATGGAGGAATCGCGCAAGAATCTCACGACAATCATTCAAACGTCTCCGTCTCTCATCGGCCCAGTTCGCGTTAAGACAGCGTCCTTTCCCGAATTTCGATAAATTGTGTCAACAGGTCTGTTTTTACGCGCTCAGCTTCGTTTCAGTCCGTTCTTACGCAACGAGAATAAATTAAAATGACCGCCAGCCTTGTTGCCGGCTCCTCTCTCATGCTCGCACGACCGATGACAAGTTGGCAACACTGTTGTCCCTCGATTTAAATCTACAATCGATTCCCATTTCGCGATTTATTCCGATTGTTTTACATGCGTTTAAAGGGACGAAATCCGTCGTTGCCGACTTTCGAGAGGTAGTATTTCGCAAAGTGGCGTGGCGTATTTTACGATATATCGATCGATCTATCATTTAAACCTACGGAAAAAGATCGATACACTTAATAATCGATTATTTACCACAGTTCTGAATGGGGGAAACGTCGATTATCGATAGGATTCTTTGTCGAGTCGGCTTCCACCTTGAACCGTGATCGGCGGCCGTTAGACCCCCTTCTTCTGATTCCGGACGAAATAGCTGCGTTATTCGGCATTGATCCTGAATGATTAATGTCCTCCGGTCGAATGCTCGAAATGTGCAACGTTATTAATAGGCGTTTCTCAATTCGCTTCCAACGGAGAAAAAGGCTCCTCGCCGAATTTTTTACATTCTCGAGAATTAAGAAAGACGGATGAAAAGTACATCTTTCTCGCCACCCGTGTACCGATTTTTGAAACTCAATCGACTGTTGTCATTGCAATATAGACGGTGAAACCTCCAAACCACGTATCTCGTTTGCGATGTTTAAAAATCCCCATCTCTATTTTTTTCTTTTTTTCTGAGAGCGAATCAACATACTCTCGTGAAGTTTTCACAGAATTTTCCTCGCACAGAGCAGAAAAATCACAGAAATTTTAAAGAATGAACATTGGGTATTTTTTTTTAAGAAAATAAAGTATGACAGAAAGTCTGCAAAGTCGCAAATCGAGTACGTGGTTTGGGAGTTTCACCGTCGGTATGGACGTATTTATGCTAAAAGGGACTATGTTTCGCGCAAATCGTATGCACATAGTTCTTTTTGGCATAAATACGTCCATATGTAACTTTAGTGAGTGATTTAACTGAAGTTGATTATTGTTTTCTCTGTGAGCAGGAAGCTCGAATCTATTGATCGAAACAGTTATTATCTCTGTTAGGAGTTACTTGCAGTAATGGTTTTTGTATAAGTCGCGTTCCACCTGAAATATTGACGGTGCGAAACATTTCATAAAATGCTTAAATTCGCACCGTGATGCATTTAATATCACATTATAAATTTCTTCTTTCTCCTCTGTTTCAGGTATGTCCAGTTCACGATTTGCTTCATTTGGACCCCACATTTTGCAATTAGGAACTACTATTTGGACCGAAGGAACCAAGCCACATCAGCTATTGCCAAATTAAACTGGGCAATTAAGTTTTTTACAAGAGAAGGTTTGTTCGGATTTCATTGAAAATTTTAAGGAATCTTCCCCGTATCATACAGAAAATTCACTGAATTTTGCACAAAAATCCGCACAAACGTACGCTTGAAAAAAATTAAATTGCCCAATTAAATTTGGCTACAGCTGATGTGGGCCACATCATGTGGCTTGGTTCCTTTCTGCTTAACGCGGTCCATTTCTGGCAATCACCTATCTACATAGAAAAAACTGTGACACACACGTTCTTCCTGAAATGAACGAGAAATATCGGTAGTTCCTAATTGCAAAAGCAGTCCATTTCACCTGTCAATCGTTCATGTGTCAATGCCGTTTCTGCTGAGGTAGGACATTTTTTTCGATTTTCTGCATCAACGTTTTCGCAATACATCAGCGTTGCAAAAGTTCGATCGCTTGAATGAAAAATAGCCAGTCGACAAGTTTCTTTCCATCGCTCAACGGCACGATTCTACCATTAAACTTGATCTGCTTCTTTTATGGGTTGAATTACGCGAAGAATGACTGTATGGACGTATTTCTGCCAAACGGAACTATGTGCATTAAGACATGAGCCCTGCGACACATAAGAATATATGCATAACATGGCTCACGTCATGATGCACATAGTTCCGTTTGGCAGAAATACGTCCATATAGCGGGCGGGCGGGAGGTTACTTTGGCGCAAGGGTCAAGTTCGGTCACTGGGATTGGTTCTAAGGTTCTTTAAGTAAGATAGAATTTCGTCGTTTTCCTCACGAAAGGACGTAACTACATTTCATTGTTGCCAAATTCCATTTACAAATCGCATTTTTACCTGGAGGATGTTGGGTATTTCTGACTGAAAATTCTGCTGATTTTTCTTCTGATCTCCTGCAAAAAGCAGACAAATGTTAGACAAAAGTTGCATGGATATATTCTCGTGGAAGATCTAATTGTTTGAATCGATTTTGCAACCATGAAAATAATGTAATTATGTTCCTTGGTCCGAGAAACGACGATTTAAGGTTGAATTTCAGTGTAAAAATGTTGAAAAATTGCTTCATGTAAACCAGTGTTACGTAAGGTAATGTATTGTATACTTTTCCAATTTTCTCTTAAATACTCGAAAACATCAGGAAATCCATTTAATTGGGAACGGATTTTGATCTCGTAAAATATATATGGGATTTATGAATGTATATTGGTTAGTGAATTTTTAAATTGCCTGGCATCGGTGTATCATTGTTTTAAGGGAGGAATAACACATGACAGCACGTAAAATAGATATGATTTTTGAAAGGATTGCATGCTTCATGGAAGCTTACAATGTCAGTAGTTATTTTCCGCGGAAAGAAGTCTATCTCCAAGAGAATGGCTTCGGATATTGAATTTCATCGCTGTAAACAATGTGATATAATGAGGCTGATTTTCTGCATTACGCACTGCAGAACAAGGTTCTTAATTGGATGTAATTGAGTGAAAACGGCTCAATCTACACATAGGAACAATGAGACATAGATCATCACTACTTATTGCTGTCTGGTGTGCTGTTAGGTCTCGTTGTGGGTTTGCGTCTTGCCTTGCCCTTGAAATTTGCAGTATTGCAATACTTTCGCCAATTTCGGAGATTTAACCGTGACCGATATTTATCTGAAAATAAAATGATTAAAACAGGTAAACATGTATAATAGATTAGCTGGATTCAAATTCATTAAACTTGTTTTTGATAATGGCTAAACCTGCCATTTTTTTTTATTTTTTAAAACATTTTTTTTGTTCATTCCGATTATTTCCCCGCGAAAAATTCCGCTGCGCTATATATAATTGTGCATAATTCACTGCTGCGACTTCTCATAACCCTTACTTCTTTTAGCCCCACTCTATAGTTGAGCCTTATAACCACAATTCTTGGCTTACACCAAAATCAGCTCAGAACACAATTAAATCTAACAGTTGTTCCGTACAGCATTGCAGGTTCGACTATATTTTCTGAGCTTACAGTGGATAACGGCTCTAAGAAGCTGTACCTGAAAGCTAGCCACAGAAT
The DNA here is from genome assembly GCF_918797505.1 of Bemisia tabaci. Classification (NCBI taxonomy): domain Eukaryota; kingdom Metazoa; phylum Arthropoda; class Insecta; order Hemiptera; family Aleyrodidae; genus Bemisia; species Bemisia tabaci. The sequence goes on along the minus strand of NC_092797.1, from coordinate 5,695,270 downwards.
TCAACCTTATTTCCTGGTTGGCAGGAAAATCAGTCTTAAATCTGGTTAATTCTATAATTATTCGTGTTTTTTTAATATCTGAATCATTTTTCACCGGATTCCCATTTTCGGATATTTTTAAGGTGTGCGTATCCAAATACAAGACATTATTAGTAAAACAAAAAAAATTAGATTAGAAGAAAGAATTTTGTCAATTAAATAATTCAATAAAGAAATGAGCAAACTCTAAGAATCCGTCGTTCCCCTGATAAATAAACGCACTTCCATCCTAATATTTCCAAATTAACTACAAAAATTGTATATTTTCCACAAGAATACAACCGAGCAATTTTTGACCATAATTTTGCTGATTTTGGATCTTAATGGGCCTGTTGCAAACTTTTGCTAGAGCAGAATGAAGAGTTGTTTCCTATAGATAATGCCTCAAAAATCACGATGAGCGCATCGGCAAAGTCTGAAATGCACTCATAACTTCACAATCTGCGTAAGAAATTTGCGTTATTTTGAGCTTCCCGCTTCAAAAACGATACTACTGCAAAGGTGAACATTTTGTTAGAGGAGTCGCTCCATCGTCGGCAATATTCATCATGGCCGACGCTTGCGCAGTTCCTCGCGTAATTCGAGGAGAGTTCAAGGTCAATTAAGGCGGGCGAGGAAAATATGAACGTAAACACGCCGATTGTTATATGGTTTAATCCTGTTCAAGTGTTATCTCGTCCCATCACACGTGTTTTGGCGGACTGGCGTCGGCCATGATGAGTATTGTCGCCAATGGAACGACTCCTCTAACAAAATGTTCACCTGTACCGTAGTATCGTTTTCGAAGCGGGAAGCTCAAAAAACCGCAAATTTCTTACGCAGATTGTGAAGTTATGAGTGCATTTCAGACTTTGCCAATGCGCTCATCGTGATTTTTGAGGCATTATCTGTAGGAAACAACTCTTAGTTTTGCTCTAGCAAAAGTTTGCAACAGGCCCATTGCATGAGCTTGAGCGAAATTATCAGTTTAAAATGCCCAAAAGTTTTGTTTCCTTCTATGTAAACAATTCCCAGGCTATTTAGCAACGTTGAAATGTGATTGAATCAAAACTTACAGCAGGGGGGCGAAAATACCTTTTTTTTACATGTTTTATTCCTTCAGCTGTTCTTCCTCGCCCCCAAAGAAAGTAACATGGGAGCTTTTGACGCCTGGAAAGTGTGAAGAAAGCGAAATAAACGTGTAATTCATTTTTGATCCTCCTACAAAATTAGCTTTCTATACTTTCGTCCTTTTCAAAGTTACAGATTCAGCAACCTCCTCCCGTCGAGGGAACGACCCATCAACCCGTCGGGAAAAGTCCCGAAGTTCCCGGAAAAGTCCCAAATTTCCCATTCCGAGTGCGAGACGTTAGCCGCCGTTATCCGACGCTTTGATGCCCGGGAAAAACAAAACCGAACGAGCGTTTTTTATGATCCTCTTTGGTATTTATAAGTTCGAAAGCGCGCCTAAAGTCGTATATTTCATCCACCCTCACCGCATTGCATCGGTCTCGAGCGACTCCGGGTACAAAAGAAATCGCCGCCCTCCCCACGAAACAACCTAACTCCACCCCCGCATAAGCTCTGGAAAGCGTGGAGTACCACGGCAGATGTGGCTTATCTCGAGGTTCAGTTACGCGGTTTTGTCGGGGGGAATGTAGGCCGCGTGCGAGGGGGAAAATTCGGACCTTTTCCCGCTCCCCTTTCGAGAGTAACCTTTTCCGGGTTATTAAACGGCGGTGTTTCCCGAGTTGGGTTTAATTCCGAACAGGTGCGTTTCGCTTTGACTTTTGACTTTCGACTTTGGGGTCCCGGACCGGTGGGGTTCCCGCGGTGCACGTTGGATGCGTGTCCCGCGGGACGTCACGCGCGCGCGACGTCACGACGTGGTGACGAAATTTGAGAGTTGATAATTTGTGGGGATCGACGAGGGTCGCTGGGGAAAATTACGGTTCTCGTTGGCTCGTTTGAAGTACTCGGTTTTCGAATCTGCTTTGAAACTTCATGCTGTGGCTCGGATCGAATTGATGTTCAATTGGACCGCCGAAAAAGAAACCAAGCCACATCAGCTATAGAGTTGCCGGGAAGAGTTCAGGGAATGCCGGGAAATGTCAGGGAATTTTGAAAAATTGGGGAAAATCGGGAAATGTCATTAGGGAATTTTAAAAAATCGGGGAAAATCGGGAAATGTCAGGGAATTTTAAAAAATCAGGGAAAATCGGGAAATGTCAGGGAATTTTAAAAAATCAGGGAAAATCGGGAAATGTCAGGGAATTTTAAAAAATCAGGGAAAATTGGGAAATGTCAGAGAATTTTAAAAAATCGGGGAAAATCGGGAAACGTCAGGGAAAAAGATGAAAATGTCAGGACAAATTTGTTAAATCGCCTTTATTTGCTCTCTAGAATGGGTTTGAGGTTTTAAAGAACTAATTTTGCCTGAAAATTATTTTCAATGATAATGTCTCCTCAACCATCTGTCATATCTTCAATTGTCAGGGAATTTCACCGGAATGTGTCAGGGAAATTTCATTTTCCCAATTCTGTGGTAACCCTGCAGCTATTGCCAAAAATTGGACAATTTTATCTTATACATGAAAACGGCTGTGCGGATTTTTTCGCAAGTTTTGGTGAATTTTCTGCATAGTACGAAGCTAATTCCTTAAAATTTTCAAAAAAAATCCTCAAAAGCATTCTTTTGATGAAATTGCTCTGTTAAATTTGGCAATGGCTGATGTGGCGATGGCTGGTGATTATATCGACAAAACAATAACAAAGCTGTAGTGAATAGCATAAAATCAATGTGCGAGCGGTAATTTGTGAATTTTCATCCGTAGAGTTTTCCACCAAAAGGATGCACTTCCAATCATTTTAATTCATAGACGCTCCGAACTCGAATCATCGCGAGCAATAAGAGGCGCGCTCGTTGAAATCATGTACAGCGCCTTCAACGTCGTAATGATTCTTCCAACGTTACACCATTGAACATACGTTCTGATGTGCAAATTGCCTACACGGCACCTGCTGGTGTGTACACTGTGTTTCGAGTGTGCATATACTGTCCACCCGTAATCCACGGATAGGGTGACCAATTACAATTTTCTTGTCTGTACGTTGCCAAATTTCTACCTAAAATTGTCACTGAGTATTCGTTTGACACCACGCATGGAACACGGAAAAACGAATTTGCGTTAGGAGAATAGTGGCGTGGCGGTGCTTTGCGATTTATCGATTGATCCGATATTCAATCTGATATCATATTTGATATTCTACTGAATACTGAATACACTGATAACACTCCAGTTCAGTGGCGGGGCGGGAATGATCGATTATTGATATTTCTCCATTTGAAGCTACGGTGAAGAATCGAATATTAAGGTGTTCCTTGCGAACACCTTATTTATCTATCCTTTTCCATAGGTTTAAACGGAAGCTCAATCGATATATCGCAATGCACGCCACACCACTGCCCCAGTTCGTCGTCTCCCGGACGAATGAACGTATAACTCCATTCCAATGTTGCCAAATTGACTCAAATTATTAATTTATTTCACAAAAATGTACCTGTGCAATATTCATCTCAACTTTTTCTGATGTTTGCATTGAATCCAAAGAAAAATCAGTGAAATTTTCGGTTAAAATTGCTCAATATTCTCCCAGTAAAAATGTAATTTGCGAGGAGAATTTTGGCAACAATGTGACGGAGTTACGTTCTTTTGTGAGGGAAACATCGGAAATCACACGGAATTTTAAAGGAGGACATCGATATGCCACTTCGGAACCTCGAGAAATATTCATGACGCGGCAATTGAATCTCCCCTCTTGCGCACAGTGGGACGGGCTGTTGTAGAAGAGGCCGGCATCAATTTTTTGGCTAAAATTTCAAATTTTGATGTTTATAAAGTCACAAATTCAATTTCAAGAGGTGTCTCTGAAAGGAAATTTTACGAAAAACCCAATTGAGTCACATTGGAACTTTTCTGTTCCATATTTTCGAAAATATAAGCTTTTAAAGTTATCAGATTTTGTCTGACTTCTACAATTGACCCGGTCCAGTGTGCCGCGGTCCAAATTCAGGGCCCATTTCATTGGCTCATTTTCAATTTCCTCGGCTCAAGGCTCGATAAGTGCGAATCGAAAGCTTTGTACAATGGACGCATATCAAACCCCCGCCGCCGCCGCCGCCGCCCCCTATTCGTAAGGAGTTTTCATTACGACACCCAAGCTTCACTTTCAGAGGCGTTCGACTCGAGAAGGAGAGGAGAGAAGGGGGGATCTCGAAAGTAAAACCAACTCGGGAACTATACCTCAAGCACCCCAATGAGATTCTTTCACGTTCATTTTCAAGTTCATAGCTGAGGGCGCGAGGTATCGTTGCAAAATTGAGGCATAATCTTCGATTTTTTCATATTAAAGTGCAAATTAAGCTGTTTGACCCGACTTTTATTGGTTATCATCGGGTCAAAAATGAGAGGCAAGATATTTGTCGCAGGCAATCAGTCAAACGATCGGGCATTTCATCAAGTGTCAAAGTGGATAGTCAAATTTTGACAGTTAATGAAATTTTCTAAAAAGACGCAAAGCGTACGAGTTCGCAGTGTTTTGGAAGTTATTATTTTATTTTGTTTTTAAGAAATTTTAATTAAGTGCAATGCAGCGTAACTGCTACAAGAATATTTCTTGTATCTATCTACATGATTCAAATAAACGAAACTAATTTCATTAAATATACAGCGTAACGTTAAACAATAAAATCATTATCTAAAAAACAGGGATTATAAAATTCTCTGTTTTTTTTTCTGAAATAATAAGACATAAGTTTTTAGTTTAATTACGTAACATTCTTTCTTTCGCACTCCATTCACACTCTCATTCATACCTTGGAAAAATGGAAAAAAATGACTCATTAAATCTACGGTCTCTCCTTCTTCTTTTCTCTTCAAATGCTCCTCTTATATTTAAATGTTAAAACTGTTAAAATTCTGTATTTTATGACACGTTGCAAATTTTAAGTATGGAACGAAGACAACGGTACACAGGCAGCCCATAACGGAAATAGAACAAGAAAACAAGGAAACAGTGGAAACAATAAGGCTAAAATACATAAAAATACACGGAACGTTTCGGTGTCTCACGACACCATTATCAACCGCTAAAAAAGTACAAAAATAAAAAAGAAATTAGGATCAAAAGAAACCAGCACGGCGTTGCATGGTGTTGGTAATGAAAGACTCTGCTGATTTAACAATTTTGTTGTTACAAACAAGTGAGACGTGTTTCGATGTATATTTTACAAAAAAAAAGTTCAAATTTAACCACGCCCGTGGTTGAATTAGCTTTCCACTATTGTAAAATGTACATTTGAAACACGTCTGTCACTTTTTTTTAACAATTTAATTGTTAAATTAGCAGTATGTTTCTTTTCCGTGTATTCCAAGTAATACTGACAAAGAATAGCGCAATTGAAGTAATTTATACAAAAATTAGTGCGCGGGTAGTAATTTTTTCATTCTTATCAAAACTAAAGAATTTGTAGAGTTTCCAGCAATAAGTATGCACTTCTAATAATTTTAAGTCGCTGACTAATTCGAATTATCGCGGGCAATAGGATGTGCTCCTGCGCGCACCATACGTAGCGCCTTCAACATCGTAGAAATACTTCAAACACTACACCATTTTGCTGTATATTCCGGCAGGCGCGCAGTATAGGCAATTTGCACGTCGGATCGTATACGTAACGATGTAGTGTTGGAAGTATTTCTACGATGTTGAAGGCGCTATATTTGGTCCGCCCGGGAGCGCATTTTATTGCCCGCGATTATTTGAATTAGTCAGTGTACAAGTACTTTAATTTTGATAGGAATGATAAAATTACTACTCGCATACTGCTATTTGAATAAGTCTTTTAGCTACGGTATAATCTGAACTGCGCTTATTTTTTGGTAAAGTTTTTTTTTGGCGCTGATTCTTTGTCAAAATCACCTCCACCGCGGAAATATTTCCGCTGATTCTACTCCGACCGCCATGGGTAAAAGTGCAATGGGAAAACTTTATTTTGCTGGTGAAAGAAATTTCTGCACCCTGGTATATTGTGTTGTTATGCGTATTTTAAGACTTACATTCGAGTTCGATTACTTGAAGCAAAGTTGGGTTCCCATGGTTGAAGTATGAAGCTGGAAAGTTTTAGTTCCTAATTGCAGAATCTAGTTCAATTATAATTAGGAAGTCAGGCCGTATGTATTATGTATCTCTGAATGGACCAGCTGACAAGATACGAATTTAAGCTTTCTGATACATGTCTCATGACTAAATTATCTCGCAGAACATGATTCGGACAACGAAAAATACTTAAACCAACTCCAAACTAAGATATTAACGTACAGTATTGCTTTTCTCACGAGCGGGCTACTCAAATTTTCCGTGGCGCGGCGTGCTCTGCGATACATTGATTGATCTGCCGTTTAAACTTTTGAAAAACGATCGATACAGGGTATTCGCAATTAACATCTTGATAATCGATTCTTTCCCATTGCTTCAAAAGAGAATATATCGATAATCGATCACTCGCGCCTCGTCACTGAATCCAATCAAGATGAGCGAGAACCATCTAGCGTTTTGTCGCTTGAGTCTTTTTATGAATGACTGGATTTTTCTTATGTTTGAACGCAAGACGGGTCTGAAACATTCTCTCTCTCTCTCTCTCTCCCCCTCCCTCCCCCCTCTCCCCTCTCCCCCTCCCTTCTTCTCTCCCCCTCTCCCCTCTCTTTCTCTCACTGGAAAAAAAACACATTGGATCTAGAGTCCAGACTCTTAAAAACATCGACAAGAAAAAATACTCTTGATTCAATCGGACTTTTGCTTAAAGCAAGAACAAAGCCTCTTCATTTGAGCAGATTTCCTTTTGATTTAAGCAAAAATCTGATTGAATCAAGAGTCTGAACTCGAGATCCAATATGTCTTTTTTCCAGTGCTCTGTAAAGTTATATGATTCCGTTGTGATCTGTTACTACTGCACAGTGTGGGGATGAAGTATCGCATTGAATTCGGGAACCCAGGAATCCAACGAGGTTTGAAGCCCCCACAGGACTTGAAGCGCTGCCACTTGACAAAAATCCACCCCTCAGTTTTCCCCCTCTCGGCTCAGAGAAAGCTTTGAGCTTTGGTGCATCTTTAAAAAATTAAAAAGCTTCCATTGTTGTCGTAATATAAAAATTAGATAAAGCCCCGGGACGGTTCTGCTCTTGTTATTTTTGAAAGACAGGCTGGGGGCTTTGATCTGGAGCGGAGTAAAGTTGCAGAGAGAATACCTCCAACTTTGAAAAAATGTATGCCGACGCCATTTTTATTATGCTTTGTTTTTCACGTCAACGAGCGGAAGATCACTGAATAAAAAATTGGACGGCTCTCACTAGAATCAACCGGACTGCAAATTCGCGTTGCTTAATCCTCTTCCGCGTTCTATTTTTTCTGAAAGAAAACGAAGAGGGATAGTGCACTAAAATTTCTTTGTGAATTTCCTCTGCATCGAACAGATAGGTAAAGTTCAATTTTTAGGCACATTTTGCGGGGTTTTATGTTTGAAAATTATGGCACGAGATGATATCAGGCAACATTAAATGTACTTAAAGTGGACTTCATTTTGCAGTTAGGAACCACAATTTGTCGCTCAGTGTAGAAACAACGTATGAACCATTAGTTTCCCTACGCACATTAGTGTGTTTTACGAATGACCCGGTAATTTTAGTTCCTAATTGCAAAACATAGTCTAACTGGTTCTGGTTATACCTTTAGATGTAAGTAAATGACGACTTTTAATTGAACTTCATTTTGTAATAAATCAGGAACTACTGTTTCTGACTCATTTATAAAAGCACTTATCTTTCTAAGGAAACTAATGGCACAGATGTTGCTCCTGAAATAAGCCAGAAGTTGTAGTCCCTTATTGTAAAATGAAGTTTAAATAAAGAGAGCAAACGTGGAGCGTGGACAGCTGAGGTTTGACGGTCATTTTTCAAGTCAATTGATGACAACAAAATAAAATTTATCAGCATTTCTACGATGACCTTTTCAATACTACATAGTACAGCCGAAGATACTGTTTAGTATCCTTGACATTTTTTGTTTCAGACACGAAACTCCTGTTTTTAATAAAATTCAATTTTTTAATTTTTCAGTTTCTCGTAAAATCTCAAAAGCGTATCTACATATATATAATTTCCATCCTGAGATTCTTATGTTTGACCGCAAATAGTCGATTAATAATATGACACTATTCAAGGTAATGGACATTATGAATCTCTTTGGCGTCAGATTTTACATAAATCAACGTGGAGTGTTTTCAAAACGCCACTCGAAGTAAAGCAGTTCAGAATTGCTCGCTTGAGCTATGAAAGAATCAATATCGCGCACTCGAATTAAATAAACTCTACGTAAAAAACCCTATTTTCTGTCATCATGAAGCAATCGAATTTCTCACGTGCGTTTCCAACTCGTATCGATTCAGGCGTATTTTCGCGCACGGTCGCACCGTGGATCGAGTCAGTGGGAAAAGTGGGACTTGAAACTTTTGACCAAAACTGTAAATTTTGATGTTTAACCCGTCACATTTAAATTTTTAAAGAATTCTTCGAGCACCAAATTTTACGAGGAAACCAACGGAAGGACTTTTAAAATTTCAAAGTTTTGTGTAACGGAGTTATAAGCTTTTAAAGTTTTCAAATTTTGTCCGACCTCTATCGTTGACTGGATCCACTGTGGGTTGATTCGAAGAAATCACGAATGTTGACAGGCGGTTGTCAACGGAAAAAACTCATCTCCGCCGCTGCGTTGGGTATCGCGAGGCGCAAAAAGCGAGAAGCTGGATGACGCAGAAAGAATTAATTTCGAAGATTTCCAAAGCGAAAACGTCACCAAGTTGGAGAATATCATTAGCATAGGTAAACACTCGCTGACAGAACCCGCCGAGGAACTAGCGTCGGGATCGGTGAATACGTTTGAACGAGTCCATGATGTCGAACCAATAACATCCCTCCGCTTTCGCTAACGTTCTGAGTTTTTTGTTGTTTTTTTTTTGGGGGGGGGGGGGGAGAAAGGGGGAAACCATCTGTGGGGCATCTGATCACTACATGGAAACAGAGTGTTAGGGGTTATCCCCTAAAATTGTGGCACTACCCGATTTCTGCCGTCCAAAGTGAAATCGCCGTACCTCCCATTCGATACTTTTTCGATTTTTCCCAACAAAATGTTGTTTTACGAAAAAAACCGAACGAACATTCATTCTTCAGTTTTTTTTTATTCAACTTCGGCATACCATAAGGAACTCAAAATGGAAAAAGGAAGCCTTGTGACAATAGAATTTTCTTGTAATTGAGCGGTGCGTGCTGGGAAAAAATACAAAATTTGGAGTTGAGTTATGGCGTTTTTGCTGACAACGGCGGATTTTTTGAATGATATGGAAATTTCCAATTGAGTTTCTCTTGATGTAGAGGTAGCGTGAAATACCCCCCTCCCTCATTGCGGCCTCAACTTCGAGAGTTTTTTGAGCTTTGGAGTTGAATTCAGAGAAAACTGGTAGCGCCATTGTGTTTCACGCGAAATTTTACCTAGGAAGTAGCACTTAAATCGCGAATTCCTGATACATACAAGAGCTTCATTGTAGCAGTATGTTGTGTAACTAAATCGGACGAAACAGTGGATTAAAATCCTGAAACTTCGTGAAAACTATCGTTCGTATTTTTTCAGTGCTCCCTTTTAAAACTCGATCCATTTGATCTGCGTAATTGTTGGCGATGTGCTCCAACAGAGCGCAACAAGTTCCAATTAATTGTAAAAGCGTCCCTTTCTGGCAGAGTTGCGAGTAAGTTGCTGAAAATTTCTCGGAAACTTGGAGCCGAAGGTCCCTACATTTCAGTTTGCTCCCGCAAGTGCTCTATGTAATCCCATTGTCGTAAAACTCGTAAGTAAAGCCCTCAGCCATAAAGGAAATCTGCAAAGCCGTCGTGATTTCGTGAACTTAATCATGCATGCATCGCGAACTTTTATCCCGAAAAGTTCCCCGTGAAGCTGAAGCAAAGTGCACTTTCGCAACGTTTATGCGCCAAGTTCGTTTGCACTAAGTTGCAAGACAAACTTTATGTGGAAATAAGGAACGCGGCCTAGACTGCGCTAAAAATCTTACGGATCCTCGTTCCCGAGTTTGCGCTACAAATATTGGGTCATAAATTCTGTGAAATAAGAACATTGCATTAAACAAGTAAAAGTAGACACTGAAAAAGTATAACGAAGATGAAGTACATAATAGGATGAAGTGAAATGTGAAATATGTTTGTCAGGGAAAAAAGACGGGAAGAACTGTTTTAAGCTGAAAAATTAAGGACATTTTTTATCTGACTTTTGATGGTAGGTAATCTCGATTTAATTTCTTCTGAAATATCAGAAAATTCTTTTGAGCCATAGAGGAAGATAGAGATACGACTCCGAATTTCGGCAGACGAAGTCAGGGATTCTGTTATTTTAGATTGTCAATCCAAGTAAAATTAGAGGAATATTAGGGAATTTTTCGCATAACCGTCAAGGATTATCTCCGTGAAGTCCTAAAAAGTCGAGTTAATTTTAAATTCTACGAAGCATGCAAACTCGTTTAGGAAACATAAAAGAAATTGACGAATGTAACAACGTTTAGAACAATTACGAGGCGTTAAAGATCGATTATCGATATTTTCTCCTCTGAAACTACGGTAAAGAATCGATTTTTTAAGTGTTTGTTGCGAACACCTTGTTTATATTGATCCTCTTCCATAGGTTTAAATGACAGGTCAATCCACATGTTAAGAACCTGAAAATAAATTGGTAATCGAGAAGAATACTTCATTCTTAAAGACTGGTGTTACGATCATAAAACTTGGATTTTCAGGGATATCAGTGATAATTTTACGCTCAAAAACCTCCAAAAGTCATAAATAAGTCAGGATATGTTTAACCCCAAGAATAGCCGTCACCGCATGTAAAAACTCCGTTTCAACGGTCCAAAAGAAGAGCTCACAACGGACATCTATGCGACTGTTGAGTGTTGCCTACCGAAAAAGAGGGGCATGTCTCTTTTTTGATCAGCATTTAGTCAGTTATTTTATTTATTACGGAAGGTCAGCAGCTACTTAGGCTATTTTCGTCGGAGACCAGGGATATACCTTAAATGTTTAAATTTACTATTTGATAATCTTTTCTCAATTAACATATCCATGTTGACTAATAAAGAGATATCATCTCTGCTTTGAGATATTGCTGCCATGTTAAGGAAAAACTCCGTATGAATATTCGAGTGTTGCCAAATTTCTACCGATAAAATGTTTGTTTTTGAAGAGTTCTGAATATTTTCCCTTGAAATTTTCAGACAATTTAGATCCATTCACAAAAAAATTCTTCAAAAATGCGAAGGAAAATATTCTTAGATTTTCATAAAAATTCATATTTTATCGAAGAAAATTAGGCAACGACTCTTCAGTCGTTCTCTTCAGTGGCTCGTACAGCGTTTTTGACCAAGACGGCAGAATGGCATTGTTGTCACATTTTGAGCTGCTCGTTTTAATCGTGGAAACAGAACTTCTGTGTTTAAGAAAGTGTAAGTAAATTAAAATTCCTAGAGTGGATATCGTTTTCAGCGAATAGTTTTAATCCTCGTTCACACTGTCAAAAACGTGGGAAAAAACCGAACACAGCAGGCAGCAGGCTAAAATTCGTAGTTCGTGGCGAACCACACGGCAAGCCGCTCATGAGAGGAACCGGTTTTAAAACAGTGTAATTAATTTGATCAAAATGTGAGTCACATACCCGCGCAACGGTACAACACGATGGTTTGATCCTCGTCCTTAACCAGCTGTGACGTCATCAACACGCCTACACAGACTCGGTTCTCTCCGTCAACGAGGTTGCCGTATCCTCGTTTCAAAGTGTTTATTTCATACAGAGCCAATATATTTGAACCGCGTTAAGCAGAAAGGAACAAGGCCACATTAGCTATTGCCAACTTTAACTATGAAATTTAATTTTTTTCAAGTGAAAGTTTGTGCGGATTCCTTTGAAAATTCTACTGAATTTGTTCCGTACTATGCAGAAAATTCACTGAAATTTGCATAAGAATCCACACAACCGTTTTCATGTGAAAAATGAAACTTTTCAACAAAATTTGGCAATTGCTTGGTTCCTTTCTGCTCAATGCGATCCAAACAATGCAATCGAATGTGGCGAACGTTGAGTTCGGAGGTCAACGCTGCTTCTCACCTGATGATGATCGATCAGCGACTTGTTGAGCAAAAAAGCAAATAAAATCCGCTAAATGACGACTGATGAATATCGCGATGAGCACTCAGGAGAGTTTTTTTAAAACCAGGTTTGGTTTGTTAAACCAATCGCTCAACTCCCAGTAACCAGTCATCATAGGTAAAATCTGAGCGTTGACTTCCGAAAGTAACTTTTACAATATACGGGAGATTGCAGTGCGAAATTACATTGTCTTCGATTTCAGGCCAAATTTTAGCAAGAGGCATTTAAAATTCTTTCAATCATGTTTGACAACGCGGCCGTAGTTCAAGCGCACGGTTTGCTGAAGGATCGAATGATTGTTTGGTGAATGTCAGTGGAGGGAAAGGCTCCGTGACCGAGGTCAGTTTAAATTGGCTTAAAATACCTGAAAGTAACAGTGCTTTCCAGAGCAGATCGGATGAGGCTGAAACGCGCGTTATGTCGAGGCACCTCAGGAATAGAATTTTCCAACGGGGAGTAATCTTTTCATATCCCAGAAAAATTTCCAAATTCCGCCTCTCAGCCGAAATTTGAGCTTACATCCAGAGGAAGTAAGATCCATCTTATGTACGGTAACATCAAGGTTACCAGTCCGGGAATACTGGGAAAACCGAAAAATTTCAGGGAATTTTAAAAAATCAGGGAAGATCCGGGAATTTCAGGGAAAACGACAGAAGTGTCTGGGAAAAATCGTGCTAAAACCTTTACTAGCTTTTTTCTCTTTTTCTTCTCTCTTTTTTTATCAAGAGCTAGGAGCTCTCTTTAAGTTGGGTTAGCTATGTCCTTAGTCGCTAGACAAACAGCCATCGCACATAGTTAGTACACACTACACATCCATGCTCCAGGATGTTCAAATTGTCAGGGATTAAGACCGAGTAGGATCTGTTTCAGCAGATTTACTCGTCTGTTCCGAGAAAATTTGACGTCGCCACCGGCATTCGAGCCTGGGACCTATTGACCTAGAGTCATACGCGCTAACCAGTAAGGCAACATGGTCAGCCGTGTCAATGTCGCCAAATTTTTCCTCGCAAGTCGCATTTTTACCAGGAAAATCTTAGGAAATTCTAATTGAAAATTTCACTGCCTTTCCTTCTGATCTCGTGCAAAAATCGATAAAATTCTGAACACAACTTACATAGGTTCATTCTTATAAAAATTGAATTATTTGAGTCAATTTTGCATCCTTGGCGTGGAGTCACGCTCCTTCGTCCGGGAAACTACAAACTTCATAATATCAAGAAGAACTATTTCTGAAGTACGCAAAACCTGTGCATTGCTTTTTTATTCAATTATTTGATTATGACTCTGTTTTGCATTATTAAACGTTCACATTTAGCTCTAAAATGTCTCATGCTAGTACCAACATTTTTAATCAAGTCTCGAGTCTTATTTTCAAGAAAATTTAGCCATTGGTTCAATCCCTGCTTAATTTGTTTCTATGAAGATATGACTCAGTTCCTTATATCCATCTCTTTTAGCTGAACTCGGTTCATTTTATCTTCAAGCCGTCTAGACCATATTCCCAGAAAAAAAATAAAGAAAGAGAGTTTAAAAAAAGAAACAAAAACTGAACATGAGAATCGAACAAAAAATTGATGTATTCGTTTGAACTCGGTCGTTCCTTTCACCCTTTGACTTCTCTTTCAGACATAAATGCATGAACTTTATTAGCTGCGAAGTATTAACACCATTTAACATAAAGCCGTTAAGCCACGGTGATCGTTAAATCCGGCCTTCAAAGAAAGAAGAGCTTCTTTATTTTTAACTGGGCGAATGTTCTGCATTCAACGAGCTGCAGTTCTGCCGATCAATAGGATGTATCTTAATCAAAAGAAACTGTCCCTATCAATACATGAGCTCCGTTGTGTATGTTTTCTTATGGAACTCAGGGTTTTGGTCACAATGGATATGATTCCTTTTATTTTAAGTACGTCGAATAGACCATCAGACGAAACGAGACATCAAGAATGACAATGCATGTTACGTCGTCAAAATTCCTTGTAAAACACGATGAACACATTAAAAAATTCCAAATTTAACTCGTAAGTGAGCAATCGGCGTTTTATATGACAGTGTATTAAACTTTCTCGCTCACTAAAAAATTATAGTATACACGAATCAACTTGACCGCTAAACTTAATTTTAAAGTGTCTTCTGGTGCAGTAATTTTCCGAGTGTGTCGAATTATTCTTGACAAGCTTGCAAGCACTAAGTGGGAGAGAAACATTTCACTATGCTCAAATCTAGTCATTGGTTTTAAAATAATCTTTTCGATGGCTATATTAATCCACGCCGATTTTGGGTTATTTTTGGTAACGGGAAGTTCCAATTGATTGAAATGTAAATAATAGAAGCCTTTCCTTTGGTTTAGGAGTTGATTCTGGAAATTTTAAGTCTATTTTTCGCACATTTTTTATCAAATATTGACGCGAAAACCTGTCGTGTGAAGTTTCAATTTTTACCCAATCTAATTGCCCAATAATCGAAAGAAATGACGCTCCATGTTTCTCGTTATATTTGAATCGAGTGTCGATATCAGGAACTGACTCCCTCTAACCTATTAACCTCTAAGATATTATATTTTAATCTAAAGGAGCCTGCTGTACTCCCAGTATAAAGTGTACTGTACACGTTGTAAATTGTGACGTCATAACAGGCTATTATATCGAATTGAATCCGAACAGCGAGCTGCTCATTGAAACTGATAGGCAGAGCGATAAACAAAGTGGAAAAAGGGAAAATGAAGCGATCCTATTGGTGGAAGCAGGTGATAACTATACAGACAAAGGAGGTAAGTAATGGACTAATGAATGGCAACCCACGAAGAATCTATCCACCATATTCCATCATTTGAGTCCATCATATTCTTCCTTAGTCTCTAAGAACCATCCGTTTTAACCAGTAGGAGCGTTCCATTTTCCCTTTGTCTTATATGTCGGTAGCTTTTTATATGAATTTCAACAGTCAGCCCGTTGTGCAAAGACATAATCTTTTTCAATGCTATATACCGTAGTCGCACTCCGAGAAACTTTTCTCTCTGTAATAAAACCTAAACGATCCACCGTTTTATTAAATTGAATCCAAACAGTATCAAGAGACTTCGTCTCTTTCAATGGTACCAATGAAAACAAATCGATATTCATCGCTTCTCCTCGCAGCACCGATAGCGTCTCTTAAGGTGAATCTCTAGCGATTTAGGGACAGAAACCGCCACCACGTCGCGCTGCTACGTGAGCGAGTCTTTGAGAGTGAATAATTAACTAAGACTTGAAATTCATGCAAAAAATCGACCGAATACGCGTAGCAGCATACATTCTGAGTAGAATGATACCAAATTTGTGGGTATTATTTGCAAAAATATACCCGAATTTATGCAGACCGATTTCTTTATGGGCGGCTCAATGTGTAAGAGAGAGATAGCATGCTGTGACGTTTGTTTACATCTGGTCGCTTCCCTCCCCCCCCTTGAGGAAAGTAAGGAAGTTCGGCCGGCGATGGATGAAATTCCTTTCCTAGCCTCGGAGACCTGAG
Source organism: Bemisia tabaci (assembly GCF_918797505.1). Taxonomy (NCBI): domain Eukaryota; kingdom Metazoa; phylum Arthropoda; class Insecta; order Hemiptera; family Aleyrodidae; genus Bemisia; species Bemisia tabaci. The sequence goes on along the minus strand of NC_092797.1, from coordinate 5,679,427 downwards.
ATCGGGTTCTGTTGTTATCAAAGTGTGTTCAATGTGAGGTTAGATGATTTGTATTTGAACGAAGATTTTATCGAAAAGAAAACAATTTCATCAGAGTGCTGAAGTGTTGTGGGAATATTTTACAGTCGTGAATCTGGGGTGAATTTGAATTACCTACTTTGTACTTTTATTCATCCAGCTAAATAATTGTGCAACATCTAAGGATTTCCTTTCAAGAAACTGTACCCACAAATGATGGAAACATGACATGCACAGGTATGTAATATCCTGAACTCGTAAATATTTCACAAGTTTTGTATCTACTTACTTAGAACTGAATCTGCAGCAGATGTTAAAGGATAGCATGAAGATTTTTTTCCAGCATCAATGATTGGAACTTCTTGCCGAAATCCATGCAGCAATGATTAAAACTTCAATCCTGCTGAACCAGTTTGGCATTGTATACTGCCAACAGCTATTTACTCTTTTTCAAGCTCTATTTGCATCCCTAAGATTTATCCATGCAGAGTTATACCCATTCACACGGTTGCGATTCAGGGCGATTTATTGAGTAGATAAGCAAGTTTTCCGGATTATACTTTTGTAGGTAGAGAAATTAAAAGTAATAATCGACTCTCATAGTTGGACTTGTGAAAAGTTCAATCAGGGATGACTGTTTTAGAACTAGGGAAAGAAAAGAAGCAACAAATGTCATATCAACCTGGGTGCATTATTCATCAGCGGTCCCATATCTGCAATGGTTAACCTTTACATTTATGTTGAATGGTGCTATCATTTGATGTGACGTTTGTTCATTCTCTTCTTTTGCCGGTTCTAAAGATAGGATTTTTGCCAATGTTAGGCCCCTTTGAGTGCCCTCTCACCTTCAAAATTCCTTTTCGACTGAACAGCTAGAATGCAACTGCTTCTTAGACGAATTGTGTGCCTTTTCAAGCAAGTTTGGAAAGCAGCAAGAGTCTTTGAGCCTTGGTGACTTTAGGCCAGGTGAAAAACTTATGACTGTTGTTAACATGAACCGATGCATTATTTGAATGTCAAATGAGACTAAGTGAATTAGGTCTCCTCGAACCACATTTTTGTAGAATGTCTCCAAGTTGCTACAGGCAACAATCTATTTCTTTCATATCCTTGATTCATAGTTCTTATTTTTCATATTACACAGTTTCTGGTCTCTTCTTTCTAGGATTGTGGATACCAGCCTACTAATGCTTCTCAGGTCTTGCTGGAAGGATGCCTTTTCTTTTCGGATTCCCAAACAAGATCAATTCTCTGGCTGAGATGTAACACTTTAACAATTTGCTACATTTATGTAACATGTCTAAAAAGCTCTACATCAACTAGATGATAAGTATTACTTTAGTACACTCCTGTATTTAAATTCAAATAATACAAAATATTCTTTCATCGTACCTGCTGCATTACTTTGTATACGGTCCCTCTCATTCTAAAGAAAAAAAAATCCGAAACCTTCACTCCTGCCTCTTGCAGAAGTCATTAACTACCTATAAATAAAATATTTTACTCCAACAATGAGCTTTAGTAAAAATATTTACTCTCTCAAACTGTAATTCTGAGAGACTGCTTGAAATGTTGCAAACAGGGGTGCAAAATCTTCCACACATTCACATTTCAGAGGGTAGTCTACCCCCCCCCCCCCAAAAAAAAAAAATTGTTAAGTTTTTAAGCTTTTGGCTTGAAACTTTGGCATAAGGTGGGTAGTAACCTCAAACTATGATTCCCCCCAATAAAATTTGGGGGGGTGGGGGCACTCCTTCCCCTTAAAACCACAAAAGATTGAAAAAATAGGGTCATTTTGTGACAGAGATTTCTCAAGACTAGATGAATGAATTTCAATATTCTTTGGCTCATTATGTGTCTAAGTATGTTTATTACAAAGTGTCCAAAGGATTTTTTGTTTCATGAATGGAAGTTTGTTATAAAGAAAGATTTCTAATTTTTTTATATTATTTTTAATCATCTGAGCTTATTCATAATTTTTGAAAATGAAAAAGAAAGAATATTGAAATGTTTTTCTGACATGTTGTAGCCTGAATCATGAGTTTTTCTTTTTACAAAAAAAGAAGTATATAGCTATTGTAGAACCCGAGATATCTCCCACAAGGCTCGTGAAAGCCTAAAAAAAAGGTGATGATCTGATCACTTTTTCCTGTTTTCCAGACAAAGTATACTGTTGAAATGCACCAAAAAAAAAAAAAAAAAAAAAAAAAATTGAGATGGTTTGGGTAGACTACCCCCTTAACACTTGCCCTCCGGCTTTCCATAAAATTTCCCACCGATTGCTAAATGACAATTTTTTTTTCTTAGATATGACCTTTGACTTTAAACTTTTAAAGTTTAAAATTTTTCCTCTTCCCGCCTGCACTTGCTCGGGCATTTTCAACTCCTGGAAACTCTCCTCTCTGGCAACTTCTCTGTCCTGGTCGCAAAGTCTCAACAAATCTTCATTCAATTCAGCCAAAATAAAAAAATTCCACTATCAAAAGTAATTTGAACATTAATATCTGTACATGTATCAAAGCTATTTAAAGATGAGTTCACAACATTTAAACCTGAAACTGAAGGCCTTAAACGCCTTTGTAATGAATAATATGCAAGTAAATTACCTATCCTATTTTTAGGGGAATTTGTCAGGGGGGCCTCTTTTAACTATAGTGAGAATTCTTAAAAATATCCAGATTTTTTCCAGTTTCATTCAGCTCAAATGCATACTCTCACCTGAATAAGATGCAAAATCCTCAAGCATAAGATTTTTCAAAAGCTTTCAAGATTTTGCACATTGCTTGAGTATCTGCTGAGAAATTTTTCGTTCCTTTTTCTACTACTCTAGGAAAATATGGAGAGCAAGTTTTCTTAAACGATTTTTTTACAGCTTCTTGGTTACTTTTTGGAGGGAAAACTTCCAGTTGTAGAAAAACAAACGGCAACCACAGATTTATGAAAGATGGTCTCAAGGCTGTCCATTGGGATCAATGAGCAAAACAGATTAAGTTAGTGAAGAACCTTTGCGACAATCATAGGAAGGGCCCTGTAGATGTTAGCAGCTTCAGTGTAGGCACGAGGCTTGTTAGCTGCAGTCCTGTGGTGCGACATTTTAGAGGGTGATGCAGACCACTCGGTACAGACTTTTTTCTCCCGATCTAGTCATTAAATTATTTTTGGCGAAAAAAAGTAAAACATACTTTAGGCAATTAGAAAACAGTGGAATTGGATGAAAAATGTAAATTAATAAAAAGTCAAGTTTTACATGCATGAGTAGATTTTCTTCTCTCAGAGCGAAAAATTCTGCAAGACTTCTCCAAAGAAAGAGAAAAATAATTGATCTTCAAGTTTACATATTTACTACATTCAAAACATCATTGTCAATCAGGGTGTGGATTTTAGATGTTTGTCACTCTACCAATTTGCACATTTTTCAAAGAGGAAAAGAAAGCCTTTCCTTGACACCTGAAATAGTTGCGGTGCGCTTCATGACAATGTACACACAAATAAATGCTGGTGAAACAAAATAAAAACGTAAGTACATCATTTAGACTTAAGGAGCCAACAAACTCAGAAAAAAATGCAATATTTATTCAATTTCAAGGGCACTTTTGCATTTTACATAATCTGTTATTTTGCTATTTGTAAAGATTAGTACATTACCCTGAACAGAAAGGCTCAATACAAGTCACATTAGAAAAAGTTACAAAAAAGAGTTCTCTTACAAATTTAAAAACTCTTGCAAGGTGTAGAGAGGGTTTTGTAAAAAGTATTCTTTTAATACCTTAATGAACAAATTTGGGGACTCAGCTGTTGATGGTTACTTGTGGCAAAATTGGATGCAAGAAGAAAATATGATGGTAACGACTCACCAAATTCAGTTAATCCTTCATCAGAAATATAAGCTGAATAAAAACACCGATGAAGCTACTTAGGATACTTTAAACACAGCACTTACACTTTCATTTATTTTCTCATTTAGAATTAGAGGAATGAATGTAAGGGGTAGCTATTTGAACTTCACGCCACTTTAAATTTCTTAGATAATTTCTGGTCACAGATAAAAAATTTAGGAGAACTAGGTATATGTTTATTTACTCTGAACACACTACAACTTCTTGTGATGATTTTGTTTTGAGGTGACTCATGGTGAAGTTCTCAAAACCAGATGATTTGTAGTTGCTGCTAATTTCCTATCGCTTGACTGCTCAGATGAGAAACTGACAGCCATGTCATAGGATAGTAGCCGCTTTCTGAATCCAGAATAAAGAGGAGCAGGCTGAGGTGTAGGAAGCGCTCCAAAAAACTGAAAACAGACAATTAAACAGCATTATTCTGTATCCCATGCATTTGAATTGTATAATGGGTCATTTGGTGTCAATTCAAAGAGGTGGTGACCCTTCAGCTCTCAGATTCTATTTACACTTGATGTACAAATTTTATCTGTTGAAAAAAAATTCCCTAGATTTCAGGCTGTTCATCTAGAATGAAATTTCCAAATGTTCATAAAATTGCAGTTTTCTTTCTTCAAAAATACATATAGATCGGTGTAACTTTTCCATTGTGATGCAGGAGATTTTATCGTTAGAATTAGAATTTTTGAAGAGCTCTCTTGAAACTGAAAAATACAGTTTTTGCCCCGTCTTATGTGGAAAACAGGCACAGAGGGACATTTAGCTAAACCTAGTTGCCAACCATTTATTTGTAACTACCTCATTCCAGCAATTTTTTAAAGTGAGGAAAAATAGACATCTGAAATCATACTTTTATTATCTTCTTTGTTTTCCTGCTCTGATCGAACACAACAATTGAAATCTTTAATTTATTAACACATATTTATTTGAGATTGGACCTTACAAGCTCCCAAAATGTAGGTTCTTGCAATGTTACATGATTATTTTCTCAATAATTGTGCCCTTGGAAAAAACAAACATACTGTTTTAATACGCTCCAGTTTGTTTGAGCGATAATGACCCAGCACAACAAGTAAGAACGAAATCTGAGAAACTAAACTGGCTTGCCTGAGCCCTTGGTGCTCTTATTTTCATATCTTGGTCCCTACGCTCAATTTGATGAAATGCTCTTCCAAGGTGATAATTGGTCATGCTTAGGTTATGCGGCAATCAACAATGCCTAGGTACGAATAAATAATGAAGGAACCAAGAGCCAGAGGCACGCCTCACAGGCACATAATTTCTCTTCAATCTTTACTGGAAATTCTTTCGTACATGCAGAACCTCAGTTGTGAGAAAAGTATGATGGGTCAAATCCTAGTAGCACAGAAACAGATTACGAAAGGTGCAGGTACTAGATGCTGATAGTGCTTTGTCAAATGACAGTCCTAGTCTGGATAGGAACATTTCGACGATGAAACTCCCAAAGCACCTATCTCGTTTGCAGTGTTTAAAAATCTCTGCTCCCACTTTATTTTTATTGAGGAGAAAAAATCAATGTCATTCTTTGAGGTTTTCACAGAATTTTCTTTGTGCAGAAGAGAAAAGTCACAGAAATTTTCAAGAAGTGACACTGAATAGTTTTCCATTTAAAAAATAAAGTATTACAGGAAGTCTGCTACATCGCAAACAGAGAAATGTACTCTGGGAGTTTAACCATTAAATTGCAGTTTCATGGATACTACGGGGCTTACTGTCCAACATCCTCAAGCCCTTTGCGCCTCAGGCGTTATGCTTTACTCTCCAGATAAGCACTGCCAGAAGGGTTCATCTCATCGACGGATGATTTCCTTGTTTGGATTAAGATCATGAGTTATTCACCCTACACTGTATTTTTTAGTACAGGGTTAAGTGTGAATTCTAACTTGTGTAAAAAAAACAGTGACATAAACACATGGCAACAAAAATAGACGTGTGTTCAGGTCAAAACAGCAGCTTCGATTGATGGAATTCGACTTCCAGATTTAGGGGCAATGTCAATGGTATAACTCGTTCGCCCTTAGAGATTCCAACTGAAATGTTAGCAGAGTATGTGAAATTATGTAACCATGAGCCAAGTTTTAGGTGGAAAACCAGATATCAACTTACCTCAAAACATATTTTCTTCATTATGCCAATTGATGGACAGGTTGCACGGTGACAATAGAGGTACGGAATGGTCAAAACGTGGACTGAACCAGACTGAACTGAGCCACCAGGAAAAGAACTGTAGCATAATAACTTATTTTCGATAGATTAACAATCAAAGACTACTTCCACGACACAATTGTAATTAATCAAGTTAAAATTTTGTGGTCTATCAAAAATACATGTTTGTTTTATAGGTTAGAACCGGAGTGTAAACATATCACCAAGACGGCAGCGTTGCCGTTTTGCAAGTGTCCGAAAACGGTCTGCATAATTTCGCTCGCCAAACATCACGGATTTCAATGATTTATACGTCAACCATTCAAGAAAAAAATTATCTACGCGTATTCGGTCGATTTTTTATGATATTCGCTATATTTTCAAAAATATCCTCATCAGAACGGTCCCCCCCTGAAAATCGACTGTGCCGCTATCTCTTGACGGAAAATTTCCCAACTACTGGGTGTAGATTCACCTTAATCCCTGTCCGTGATGATGCCGTAGCTGGAACAGTGGCGTGGCGTGCATAATCGATTATCGATATTTCCTCATTTGAAGCTATGGTAAAGAATCGATTATTAAGGTGTTCGCTGCGAACGCCCTATCTATCGATCCTTTCCCATAGGTTTAAATGGCAAATCAATCGATATATCGCAAAGCCTACCACGCCACCGGGCTGGAACCGGCCGTATAACTCGACCGATGAGCACGAAAACGCCCATGGAAACGTTTTAATACAACTATTCCTCCTCTGTGATCGTGTGTATTGCATACCGCCAAACCGGAAGGCGTTCTCGATTTCCTGAATCTTCCAGCAGTCCAAACACCAAAGCGCACGTGACAAAAACTATTAAACCTTAGATATCCAAACTGGGTCAAATTGAACTGAGGTTTGCTAAAAGTGCCTCCCCCGCGATTTTCGTGGGGCCTGTACTTATAAGCTTTAGATGTAACTCTCCTATCACACGTTTTTGATAAAAGAATCGGACGCAAAATTGAAAAAAAATAAAAAAAAATCGAGTGTCGACACAGCCGAAGATAGGAGAGATGTATTCAAGCCTTGTTTTTTAAACTCCTCTGTCGAATTTGAACGGCACCTCATTGGCGGCAAAGAGTGCAGCATTGCAAGTTGACGCCTGGCGCCATCGCGCCTTCAATTTTGCAGACGCAACATGGGCATCCATCAAGCACGAATAGTTGTATCTCTGCGCCGTCAACGCGCGTCCTTTTCTTCGCTCTATTTCCAATCCGTGTCGGTTCCGTTTGTCTTATATTTGTAGTGGTGCTTAACGGTCTATTCGAGCAACCCAGCCAAAGATAGGACAGACGCCATCCGGCCTCATTTTTTACTTTTCTTCCAAATCTGAGCGACCCCTCATTGGCAGCATAGAGAGGAGCATTGCGAGTTCACACTTCGCGCCGTCGCGCCTTCAATTTTCTAGATGCACCACAGACATCCATGAAGCACGAATAGTTGTATCTCTGAGTCGTTATCAACGCGCGTTGAGGTGCCTCTTACTTTTTAACATGGTTAATCCAGGGTTGCCACAGTCATGGAAAACCGGGAAATGTCAGGGAAAATGACGAATTCAGAAAACATGTCAGGAAAAATTTGTTAAATCACCTTCATTTGCTTTATAGAGTGGGGTTGAGGTTTCGAACAACAAATTTTGCCTGAAAACTATGTTCAATTATGTCTTCTGAACCATCCGTTGCATCTTCATTTGTCAGGGAATTTCACCAAAATGTGTCAGGGAAATCTGGAAAATGTCAGGGAATATCATTTTCTAAATTTGTGGCAACTCTGTCAATCGAATTTTTAACAAAATTAATCGATTTTCAAACGAAAAGAACATGCTTGCCAGCGCAACCAAAATCGCCGAAGAAATCAGTTTCCTCCCGATAGTGAACCCGATTTTTCCCCGTGCATAAACGCTCCGGACAAAAAAATCCCCCGACCACTCTCGGAGTTCCCAGACTCTCCCCGCGTTTCGACGACCCTTCGAAACCGCGGTTTCGTCCCTGTTCCCGGACGGAACTAAACCAGCGACAGATCCCTGCGACGCGACTTGGCGGTCGAAATCGCGGCGTCCGCCACCTCCGGGGAATCACGTTTCCGTCCCTTTGTAATCCCTTAATCCACCGCCGCCGTCCGGAATCCCTAACCCGAGCAAAGCCGAGCATTTTCCAAATTTACGAACGAATTCGAGTTCGACAACGGGCCGCGTCATAATGAGCGCCGTCGCCAAACTATGCCGAACGTTAGAATAGATCATTTAAAATTACGATAATTTTAATAGTTAAATGCGAGACGTGGCAACACGGCACGCGTGGCGCGGACAGTGTTGTCGCCTCCCGGAGGAAGGAGGGGATTTTGGCCGGGAGCTCGGTGGTTTCCCGGTTGAGAAGCGGCAACGCTGGTCGGAACAATAGGATCAGAGAAACCTCAAAAGCACCGTGCCGAACATGCTTACAGAGCGATGTCGACAATCGATGCGCGCGGCATGATTCGCGGCCATTGTGTTCAAGACGATCAACACGAGAGGAAAAAGAAAAAAAGGCAGCTTTTGATGGCGTTAAAAGATCGTTCGAGCGAGCGAGCTGCTGCCGTTGTTTAAAATTTGACCGTCCGCGAGCAAAACTGCTGTGCTGAGGAATAACGCCGTATGAGCATTCGGGAGTTTCCAAATCGCCCCCGATAAAACGTTTATTTTTGAGAACCATTACGCGTTGTTTCCCTTAAAATGTTAAGACGTTTTACGCGAAATTGCGGACGAATCTAAAAAAAATTGAAGGAAAAAATTCACGATTTTCCCAGTGAATTAAGGTTTTATTGAAGGAAATGTGACAATGTCTGAAGGTTCATACGGCGTTCTTCCTTAGCACGGCAGAAAAGGACTTGAGTTCGCGATGGCATTTTCAGTTAAGTTGTTTTTGTTAGACGGTTGGAGAAATTGAGGGTGGAAAAGGAGTCTCTCCAGTGTCCTGCGAGGAATTCGGGTCATTTTGTCGTTTTACTCATGAAAGAACGTAACTCTATTTCGATTTTGTCGAATTTCTCCCGGCAAATTGCATTATTATCTTGAAAATCTTGGGCGTTTCTAACTGAAAATTACACTGATTTTTCCTCAGATATTTTGATGGCGTAAAAAGATCGTTCGAGCGAGCGAGCGGGCTGCTGCTGCTGTTTAAAATTTGACCGTCCGCGAGCAAAAGGACTTGAGTTTGCGATGGAATTTTCAGTTAAGTTGTTTTTGTTAGACGGTTCGAGAAATTGAGGGTGGAAAAGAAGTCTCTGTAGTGACCTGCGAGGAATTCGGATCATTTTGTCGTTTTACTTGCGAAAGAGCGTAACTCCATTTCAATTTTGTCAAATTTCTCTCGGCAAATCGCATTACTATCTAGAAAATCTTGGGCGTTTCTAACTGAAAACTATACTGCTTTTTCCTCGGGTGCAGAATGCAGACAGATTTGGATAAAAATTGTGTGCTTCACAAAATGTTTGTGGAATAAATCGATTGTTCAAGTCAATTTGGCAAACTTGGAATGGAGTTAGGTTCCTTTAACCGAGGGACAACGATTCATGTGCCAATAGAGGGAATTTCGACTCTTACATCCAACGACTATGTACCCGGAATGGTGCACTTTGCAGATCAATAATCTTGATTGAACGGCTCTCTGATCGTTGTTCTATTGACGCGAGGGCGCAGCTACGTTTAGACTGCATTTCACGATGTGGAACTACTATCTCCGGCTGATTTTAGAAACGATCTTTGTGCTAATAGTTTCCTTATGCAGACTCGTTCCTTTGTTGATAAACCGGTAATAATAGTTCCTTACTTTAATGTGCAGAGATTCGCGCTATCGTCGATACCATCCTCTCATATAAAGTACCTTTTAAGGGAGCATATAGCGCCGAAAACGCCTTGCGGCAATTGCACGGCATCTTCACGGAAAAAATAGATTGCTGATTTAACAATTGAATTGTCATAAAAAGTCTCCAAAATGTTTCAAATGTATATATTACTATAGTAGAAAGCTAATTACACCACGGGGGTGGTTAAATTAGCATTTTTTAATTGTGAAATCTACATTGAAATATGTCGGACACTTTTATATTAACTACAAAATCGTTAAATCAGCAATTCAATTTTTTCTATGTTTAAGACGTTCATATGTACGCCTTCTTTGCGCATGGGTAGGCATGTTCTCGACTTAGGAGTACGTTGATTTGTATCCTGTTTCACTGTACTTTATTGCATCAATTTCACAATCCTTGATCTTTATCGCCGCAAGGCCACCTGTCATCTCTACTCTCCCAATTTTAACGCTCAGTTCTTTCACCTTTTAACGTACCAAACCAAAGCGAGGCGTGAATAATTGATTATCGCTATTTCTCCATTGGAAGCGATGATAAAGAATTGATTATTAAGTAGTTCATTGTTAACACCCTGATAATCGATTCTTTTCCACGGGTTTAAATGGCAGATCAATCGATACATCGCAAAGCACGCAACGCCACTGAACAAAACGAAACCTAAGACGCTATATTTGAAGATTGTATAATTTAGATCCTGAATGAACTATTAGACCAAGTACGACTTTGAGCTTCTGTGAGCAATTGTTTAGTTGAAAACTGCCCTGTCAGCCCACGGTGTTTTTTTCCTCTCCTGAACCGAAGTTATCGGGGTCAATTTTTTCATCCGAGAAGACAGACCAACCGTCATCCGAGAAGAAAATTCCGACGGGAAAATGCCGTCGCAACTTTAACCCTCATTACGGCGGCATTGCGAGCTTGTTAGACTCGCTACGCGTCAAGATCGGCGTATCGATTCCAATTAAAAAAATAAGCAATTCATAACTTCCCGATCCCTCAAAATGGAAACTCATTAAAATTTTCGAAACTTTTCCTTCCTCTGTCGTCCGATAAATAGAATCGTCTCGTTAGCGTGTCATTCCTCATTCTACCGTGCTAAGGAAGAACGCCGTATGAACATTCGAGAGTTGCCAAGTTGCCTTCGATAAAATGTTCATTTTTGAGAAAAGTTATGAATATTTTTCCTTGACATTTTCAGGACTTTTCGGCGGAATTGCGAGCAAAATTGTCCGGAAAATTGGAAGACATTTATTCATAAGTTTACCTGGAAATTTGTGTTTTATCGAAGGAAATTTGGCAACGCCTGGAGGCTCATACGGCGTTTTTCCTTAGCACGGCAGCATTTTTCTTCAACCATTACGGTGCCCGCCGTTTTTCCGTCCGTTCTGACATGCTAAGGAAAGACGTCGTATAGAAATTAAAACGTCGCCAAATTTCTGCCGATGGTGCACAAATTTTCCAAGGGATTTGCACGTTTTTTTTTCCAAAAATTTTTTGTGGGGTTTATCCTCGTTAGCATCCAGTTTTAATGTAAATTTGTATGGGTATTTGTGATAATACACAAAATCCAATCTTTCTAAAACAACTGTCAACAATGAAGCACCACAAGATAGATTTCAACCTTTGAAAATTTGATATTTGAAGAATTAAAAAAGACACACATTTTGAGAATGACAAGAAGCAGACTATTAAATTTTGAGGAGATTCATATTTGAAAAGCAGTAGAGTGCAGGAGAAGAATTATAATTTTAATTAAAATTGATATAAGCACAAAGTTAATACTACAACATGGTAAAAATGTGTTTTTCTTGTTTAAACTACATATATCATAGATAGGATTAGTCAGATAGGGGAATGGGTTGCTTCATTCATTAGTAAGGGAGCGTTTATGAATCACGCAACGCTTCAGTTGGGAGGGGAAGGGGAGTTGAACCTGCGTTACTTCTCGTTAACGCAATGAAAAGACTAATTTTTTCGACGTTATTTCGTCGCACCTCTGATATATGGGTATATCTTTTAATTGAGGGACTTGGAAGACAAGGCGCATCAGTGCAGTTTTTGAAAAAAAAAAAACCGAGGTATAAATAATTTCAAGTAAAAGTAGTTTTATGCACATTCTGTGGAAAATTGGCCCCTAAATTCCGATTTTTAAACTTCGGCAAGTCAGTTTAAACTTTCTTTCCGCCATAAGGATCCGTGTAATTTCGAAACTGGAAACACACATTTCTCGAAATAGCAAAAACTGCACTTATGCGCCTTGTCCTCCAACGTCTTCAATTCCTATTTCAGCCCCAGAAAGCTTGGATTTTGTACAACAGGGCACATGTGGAAATTAATTTACCCCTTTACGTCAGACGTGACGATTTGTCACACTATTATTAAAAGTACTTTTGATTTTATCCAGTCATGTATTCAATATTTCCCCATAATTTGTGGGAACTTGAGAAAGGGGGGTAAGCATTGTACACTTACGAAGGGACGTCTGGGGTTGCTCTACAAAGCGTTTCAACCAGTTGAAGGGGGGGGGGGGGCGGTTCAAAAATTTCGAATAATCCGTTGATTACTTTATGATTGCTGCATAAGAGAATTAAATTATTTCTCTTAAAAATATGTTCGATTTTTATATTCATAACTTTATTAAATTAAAGATTTTATTAAGGGAAATTTGGCAACCTTCAAATTCCTCTGTACTTGCAGCGTCTAGCTCCAGAACACGACAGATGTAATTCTGAGCTCAGTTAGCTTTGATTTTTCGATTCCTTTTTTTCCCCATCGATGGGTCCTCTCCAATAATAATCCTCGCATAATTAATATAATCCTCAAACGTTCATTTTCTGCGAGAGCTTTTAATCATCTCGAAACTTCTCCCTTCATAATTTTTCTTTCTCCGATTCTGCCCCTTTTTGTTCGCGCCAGCTCTAATTTTGCACTCGGGAAAAGAAGAGGGAATTAAGGACAGAAGTTTCCCTCCTTTGAGAGCCGCCTCGTTAGTGCTTGCCTTTGGTAACTTCGCGTTTTCGTCTCATCGGCCATCCCTCGCGCAGTTTCTTGCTAGTTAGCTAAGAACTCTCCGCATCTATTACATTTTTATCAATTACCTTCTTCTACGGGAAAAGAGACTTGGTCCGTGGAGAAAAATTGTCAACGGAACGATTCCGTAGTAGATGTTCACGATTAATCGATAAATAATCGATCAATCGAATCCGAACAAATTGTTATCACGGTAGGCTTTTATCTAGGTAATAATGCCGTCACCTTTCGGCGAAAGTATATCACCAGCGCCATGCGGCGTTTCAAAATTTCCGCTGCCATTTTATTTTTTACGAAGGAATTGTTCAACGAAGCTGTCTAAAAATTTCACTGAATTTTCTTTGTGCTGCTGATAAAATTCCGTGAAATTTTCTAACAGATTCAACCAAAAGTTTCTCCGTATGAAAGATGAAATGGCCGTGGAAACTTTGAAACGTCGCATGGCGCTTGGGAAACTTTCTCCGGAAGGTGACAATCAATCTGAATTTCAAAGCAATGTGCCCGTTGCAAACTTCAGCTAGAGCGGTAAGAAAAGTTGTCTCTTATGGAAGATGGCTCAAAAATCACGATGCGAGCACATTGAGTAAGTCTGAAATACACTCCTTTTTACAATCTGCGTAAGAAAAATGCATTTTTTAAGGTTCCCGCCTCAAAATCAATACTGCTGCATAAGTGAACATTTCGTGAGAGGAGTCGTTCCATCCAACCCTTGCGCATTAGAGTGGTATGGCCTGGTTACACGCTCAAATTTCCGTCAAATTCCGATCAAAATGATGACCAAGATGGCGGTCGAGAGTTATCTAGATTGATGAGTAAAATTAATTAAAACAGCCTATTGATTGGAATGAGCATGAAATAAGCACGGTTGTGTAGAAATCAGATGAAGGATGAGCCCCACAGCTCTATCATCTACCATCAAATTTTTGCAGGCCGCAGAAATTTGATGGTAGATGGTGCGCACCAGTCACCATTTGATCGGAAATTGGTGGAAATTTGAGCGTGTAACCATAGCACTACGCAATATTCAATATGGTCGACGCGAACCCACTGAAATACACGTGACGAGACGTTTAAGCAACCGCGGCGTGTAAATATTTACACATTTTCCTTGCGTTGATAAAGACGGCGGTACATCCTCTGGATTTGCGCGCGGAAGCGTCAGCCATGTTGAATATTTTGTAGCATCCCAAAGCGCGTCGGTTGGATGGAATGACTCCTCTTACAAAATGTTCACCTGCGCCGTAATATCCCTTTCGAAGCGGGAAGCTTAAAAAATTTCAGTTTTTTTACGCAAATTGTGATTTAGGAGTGTATTTTAGACTTTCCTGATACGCTCGCCATGATTCTTTGGTCATTTACCATAAGAAACAACTCTTCTTTTTGTTCTGGCTATAGTTCACAACAAGCCCATTTTCCCACCAAATCATCGTCGATCCGTAGACGTGACTACAAGGAAAAAATTAAATTGCTGATTTAACAATTCAATTGCTAAAAAAAGTGACTGCAATGTTTCAATGTAGATTTTACTACCAACAAATTCTGCTTTAAGCACCCCCGTGGTAATAGTAGCAATTTTGTTGTTGTAAAATCTGCGTTGAGACGTTGCAGTCACTTTTTTTTAGCAATTGAATTGTTAAATCAGCAATTTAATTTTTTCCGTGTACATGACTCTCTTCTACCTTGATAGCTAAGAGAGCATGTAAGTGCGTGTTAAGATGAACCTCGAGACCCATAAAAGTAGGTATACAGAAATTTATTCACTGCTCTCTTCGCTGTCGCGGCAGTCTTGAACGAGCCCGGTGTGGGCAGGCATAGCTTTATTGGCTTGAAAGAATTATTTTCACCAGTTGTGCACACAAACTCCACGAATTTCTTGCTCTCGTGTGGCAGTGCCTCAATCAATACGAATCGTCTGAAGTTAGTTCCTGGTTTCATTATGTACTTTGCCCGGCTGAAAAGTTGTGTTCTATCAGACTATAAGTGTGCGCAATGCAGTCACAACAGAAATACAACACAGGAAGCCGGATGCAATGGTACTAAAAGAAGAAAACACTATAAACATGGGTTGGAGAAGTTAAAAAAAATGGTAAAAACACAGCCAAGACGCTTTGAGCCTAGTGCGTGCCCGTTTTCAATAGGGAACGGATCAACAATTGAAAAATCAAAACAAGAAATTGATTATGCAAGTTGAAAAAGTGTGACAAAAGTTGCATTGTCGTTTTCTTGTTTAGATTTCTTTATTTTTAGCTTTTTTCATTTAAGAATGGGTATTTAATTCGCTCGAAATGTATTGGCTGTGTTTTTACTATTTGTATTTTTTTATTTTTTATTTTTTTTTTTTTAGTAGAGGAATGCAAAAATCTGCCCAAATGTCGAGCCCCTACATATTGTACTCACTGAGAATAAGACATTGGTCATGATTGGCGAAGTAGTGATGCTCTGTATGAATTCTATATCAATGGGAGCTTTTATGAGGGTATTTTTACCATTAAGTGATACTTTTACCAGTATATCGGTAAAATTATCATTTTATGGTTAAAATACCTTTACATTATAGATTGTATCTGCCATTTATGAAGAGGTCATACGGACACCACTAACTATGTAGTAGGTATTCATAACCTCTGATTTTCTTCAGGACAGGTGGTTTGGAGTTTCAGATTATTAGTCTAAGAAAGGAACCAAACCACATCTGCTATTGCCAAATTTAATTGGGCAATGAAAACGGTTGTGCGAATTTTGTGTAAACAGTGAATTTTCTGCATCAGTCGTGTTTTGTTCAAAACAGCAAAATGTTACCGTTTTTTTCTCTTTTTTTACGCGATTCTGAACAACCAACGAGAGAGCAACTTCCAATTTTAGGTCAGAAAACAGCGTTGCTTTTTTGAACAACATGAAAAGGACTTGCCTCTGAGCACGTTGCAGTTGTTGCACAACAATGTTGCAGTAAGGGTTCCCAAATTTTGCGCGGGAAAGATACCCCGCCTTCACAACACAAAACAACTTTGAACAAAATGCGATTGTTACTAACTTGTTTTCACAACATGTTGCGAGTGTTGCCTCCGAACAAAATAAGACTATCGCACGAAGCAAATTCCTTGTCAAATGAATCCGTACAAACGCTCTCTTGAAAAAACCTGAATCGCCCAGTTTAATTTGGCAATAGCTGGTGTGGCTTTAGGTTCCTTGCTGCTAAACACTGGCCAAATTACTCTGTTGTCACATGCCTGCTTGTGCAGCCTTCATCAAAAAAGTCGAAGAAGTGTCTCTTTAAAATTTTACTTACCGTTGTGAAATACACCCAAGTCGAAGAATTTCTCGATGTTTTGTTTTTGTTTGTTTGTTTGTGTGTGTCGCACTAGGTGGTTTTAAAATTCCCAAGGAAACACCCAAATTCGTAGATCGATTGCGATCAGCATAGATCCTATCATGCCGATATGTTCATCGTTCTTGTTCGTTTGACAACCGCTGACATCGATAACCGCGTGTAGAGGCGCTCGCATATAGCTATTTTACGGCTTTTATATTCCAATAACCTCGAAAATTCCAGGAAGTATCTCAAAGCTTTACGATGCATCAATTCTTCATTAAGGAAGGAAGAATTCTCCACTTTCGTCGTCAGTGGCGTGGCGTGCTAAGCGATGTATCTATTAATCTGCCATTTAAACCCATGGAAAAGGATCGATTCACAAGGTGTTGGCAACGAAAACCTTAATAATCGATTCTTTGCCATAGCTTCAAATGGGGAAATTTAGATGAGTCGATCATTCACGCCCTGTCACTGCTCAAGATTTTATGGGGGAATTTTCCTCAATATTTATCGTGATTTCATCCCTTATACGCCCGCCTTTATGCGGGAACTTCGCGCCCTGAAAACTTTTAACGTGTCTATTTATAATCAATTCAAGGATTTACTGCTCAGCTCGCTGATATTGTTTCTTTAAAGGTTCGGCTCAGGACTTTTTGAGGAAGTATGTTCGCCCTCAAAATTCAGTCGCGCGGCGAGTCCTGGAAAATCCGCGGTTTATGATTTTTACAATTTATGGACTGTTTGAAATTATGCGCTGATCTGTAATTAAGTTTTAACTAAATTCGTTTCCCAAAAATGTTTGCAATTCCACTTAAATATAGGATACTCAGCAAACATTTTGGAGTTCTTATGAAATGTACGAAAACAAGATATTTCTAAAGTATTTTATAATATTGAATTCCTTTCTGTTTTGGTAGAAAAATTTAAATTTTGTAGGTTTAAATATCTATTGGTGTATGGTCTATTTAATATGTATTCGCAACGTGAAGTTTAGTTGGTATGTGAGCCTATATAGTCACTGCAGGGTTACCGGCGGTCTTAAAAACCGGGAAAATCAAGGAAAGTCAGGGAATTCGTGGGAAAAAACAGGGAATTTCGGATACATCTACCCACTAAAACAATATCTCTGATCTTCCAACCGTTTACCCTCTATGGTCTCTTTAAGGCTTGTCATCTTTTAACCAGCTAATGAAAGCTGATTTTTCCATAATTGGATTTTTTAACAAGCACGGAGGATGGATAGAAAAGGAATTTTCGTCCAAGTTTAGCAAAGGTCAGATTATTTAAAAACGAAAAAAATAGGCGAAAATTTTGTTTGAAGGCCAGAAAAGTCTGGGAATTCGAAAATGTTTGAGTCCGGGGAAAGTAATAAAGTCTCAGAAAGTAAGGGAATTTTAAGATGAACAAATTATGGCAACGAACATTGCGCGTTAAGTGATGACCACAATGATCACTGTTATCCGCTAACGTGCGAGAAACGTTTTAAAAAAATCTGGGTCGGGCGAAGTTGACTCCCAAACGGAATCCAATACACTTTCATTAAACATTTTTTCAAAAATCATTCGCGATGAGCGCTTATTTCTCGTTATCCGATTCACCAGGGAATAAAATTTCTCCGCACGAGTGTCCCGGTTTCCCGTTTTTTTCCCTAGCACCGCTTGGAAAGAACACTCTCCGTTGTCACATTTCACGAGAAATCCCTGTTGTTCGAGGGCGAATCCGCAGAGTTTTCCCGCGGTTCGGCGTCGACGGAATGTGTGCCGGGTGAGTGCACCTGTCGAACAAACACATACTTCATCGGCCTCACCTTTGCTTTTGTAATATGTCACTCTCATGAACATTGCTGAAGTCAATCCGCATGTTGTCACATTAGTTTGCGCCGGAGGTAGGATATTTTGAAGACTCCCCGAAAAAACTGAAATCGCACGATCGATTTCGGGTCTATCGAACTGATTTAACTAGAATCAGGGTGAGTGCATTTCGGGTTGCCTACTTTTCTCTCGTGTTTTATTTATTAAAAAAGTTAACTTAATAACGTAAAGCCTACGAACTCTCTACCAATGCTGCTATGCTAAGAAAGAACCCCGTATGATTCTCAGGACGGTGTCGTACACCGGAAAAAAAAAACACATTGGATCTAGGGTCCAGACTTAAAAACATAGAAAAGAAAAAGTACTCTTGATTCAATCAGAATCTAACTTAAATCAAGAACCAAGCCTCTTAATTTAAGCGGATTTCTTTTGATTCAAGCAAAAATCCGATTGAATCAAGAGTATTTTTTCTTGTCAATGTTTTCAAGAGTCTGGACTCTAGATCCAATGTGTTTTTTTTCCCACTGCGTTGTCGTATGTCCTTCAATAAAAAACGAATTTACTGGGAAAAATTTTGAGTATTTTTCTTCGGAATTGTCGGGGGACTTTGTTCGTGATTTCATCTAAAGTATCTGAAATTTTCAAGGAAAAATATGCATAACTTTCCTCGAAAATACATGTTTTATTCAGGAAAAGTATGACAACTTTTAAAAGTTCATACGGCGTTCTTCCTTAGAACGACAGAATGTGAGTGTTGCAAACTTCAGCTGGAGCAAAAAGAAGAGTTGTTCCTCCTGGAAAATGGCTCAAAAATCACAATCAGCGAATCGGAAAAGTCTGAAATGCACTCCTAACTTCATAATCTGCGTATTTTTATGCTTCTTGCTTCAAAAACGATATTACGGCACAAGTGAACATTTCGCAAGAGGATTCGTTCCATTCAACCCTTGCTTACTAGGATCTTACGCAATATCCAACATGGCGGACGCTAATCCCCCGAAGCAGACATGACAAGACGCAAGTTTATCAACCGGCATTTTTGTAGGTACATTTTCCTTGCATTGCTAAAGGTCATGGTGTTTCCTCATGATTTGCACCCGGAAGCGTCGTCCATGTTGAATATTGTGTAGCATCCTAGTGCGCAAGAGCTGGATGGAACGACTCCTCTTACGAAAAGTTCACCTGTGCCGTAGTATAGTTTCCAAAGCGGGGAGCATAAAAAAACGCATATTTCTCACGCAGATTGTGAAGTTAAGAGTGTATTTCAGACTTCCCGGATACGATCATCGTGCATGATTTTTGAGCCATTTTCTTTTACACACAACTCCTCTTTTTGCTCTACCTGAATTTTGCAACAGGCGTATATTTCTGTGTTGATTTAATCAGCAACATAAGTTTCGACAATTCTAGAATCGACTCGGTTGCTAATATTAACGTCATTCCCCAAACACGGCACGGAAGACCACAACCACCCAAAATTTCTCAAAGCGCAGTTCTTTCCATCGAACGTCACCAAATGCACCCTCCTATCCTGAGAGTTGTTTAAACTCGAAATGAATATCTCATTTTTTTTTTCAATGTTGATGCTTGACTTACCTCTTCCGAGACACCCTTCATTTGCTTACTGCGTTCCGTTTTACTAATATATGTGTTTCTGTTTTGTTGCAGGTAAGGGAATTTAATCATTCTCAATCATTCTAACTCATAAATGACGATGAAGGTGTGGTGAGTAAAATAATAAGCGAAATAAATTAATAACATTTTTTAATAGTATTTTGAAGGAGACAAGAAGTTTTTTGGCAAAGAAGGGGTGTGATCGAAAGTTGCTTGGGGAAACTGTGATCGCACAACCATTAAGTTGGTTCCTTTTTCTTAGTTGATTTTACCAAATAGAAATATGAAGAAGAGTTAGCTGCGTAGTATTCCTTCCTCTGAATTGATTTGGCTCTTTTAGGATGGGACCACATTTAGACTACATTTTGCAATTAGGAACTATAAATTGTGCCTCAGTTGTACCATCGCATGTACCATTAGTTTCTCTATCCAGATAAGTGTTTTTACAGACAGATGGGTCGGAAGTTATAATTCCGAATTGCAAAATGAAGTCCATTTTTGGCTTATTGTAGGAACAAACTATATGTGTAAAGTTTTCCCGCGTGGGCAGGTGTTATTTTGGATGAACTGGAAGAAGTAGTTTTTCATTGCGAGATCTAGTCCAATTTCGAAATGAAAAAATAGTTTATCTTAAATTCGGATTTTGGAGCCGAGATACTTGGTTCCGGCGGCCGGAATATCACAATAATTGTGAAAGTATTGTGAAATTAACCACAAAGTTTTTGGTAGTTTAACCGAATTGCGGCGGGTTTCACATTCCGTCGTAAAACCAAAACTGGCCACCGTCATGTAACACAACGCTTCAAATAGAACCAAAGAATTACATTCATTATATCTTTTAAAAGTAATTTCAAACTCAGAAAAGGGGAGATTTTGGACGAGTGACCTTTGTTATGTTACATATATTTAGTTGAAAAATTGAGACACATGACGTTCGCCATTTTGAGTTTTGCTTGGAGTTGAAAAATTGTAGTAGCTCGTTTGTATCAAATTAGGTCTATCCTAAAGGGAGAGGCTTACAATTAGAAATAAGTATAATTCTGGCACAGATTGTTGAGTTAGGGATGAATTTTTTTTCCCGATGTGCTTAAATTGAATTTTTATTCATTTGCCGTCGGGAGCACTTTTCTTCAGAATCCGCAAAAGTTAGGGACGGCTGTATCCTTTTCACCACTCGAACAAGCAATACAGAACGGGACGGTTCTTTTTTCTTTTGAATGACGAGAAACAATTTAACGAATAATGAAAACTCTGCTTGAACAGTAATATTGCGGAGTGATAAACTCCGATTATGAGGACTAAGTTTTAGTTCAGATATAACACTAAAGTTTTTAGTGCGGGTAACTGAAGTCTTCAGCCCAGCGGTGCAGCGTGAATGATCGATTATCGATATCTCCCCATTTGAAGCTATCGTAAAGAATCAATTATTAAGGTGTTCGTTACGAACACCCTGTATCTATCATTTTCCGAAAGTTTAAATGGCAGATCAATCAATTTATCGCAAAGCACGCCACGCCACGCCACTGCTTCAGCCATGGAAATCCAACTTTGCTTCAGGAAATTGAACTCGAATGTAAGTCTTACAATACGCATAACAAACATATACCAGGGTGCAGAAATTTCTTTCACCTGCAAAATACAAATTTTCCCTTTGCACTATTACCCATAGCGGTCGAAATAGAATCAGCAAAAATTTTTTTTTCGGTCGAGGTAATTTTGACAAAGAATCAGTGCCAAAAAAAAACTTTACCAAATAATAAGCGCAGTCCAGATAATATCGTAGCTAAAGGACTTTTTCAAAAGTCAGTGAGCTAGTATTTAATTTAGCCAGTAATTTTTTAATTCTCACCAACATTGAAGCACTTGTAGAGTTTCCAGCAATAAGAATCCACTTCTAATAATTTTAATTTGCTGAAGAATTCCAATAATCGCGGGCAACAGCATTCGCTCCCGTACGGACCATATGTAGCGCCTTCAACATCGTAGAAATACTTCCAACGCTACATCCTTACACACACGTTCCGACGTGCGAATTGCCTATACTGCGCCTACCGAAATGTACTCCAAAACGGTGTAGTGTTGGAAGTATTTCTACGATGTTGAAGGCGCTATGTATGGTGCGCGCGGGAGCGCATCCTATTGCCCGCGATAATTTGAATTAGTCATCGACTTAAAATTATTAGAAGTGCATACTTATTGCTGGAAACTCTACAAATTCTTTAGTTTTGATAAGAATGAAAAAACTTCTACCCGCACAAGGATTTTTTTATAAATTACCTCAGTTGCGCTATTCTTTGTCGATATTATCTGAACTGCATGGAAAAAATGGATTGCTGATTTAACAATTAAATTGTTTAAAAAAAGTGACAGAAATGTTTCAAATGCACATTTTACAATAGTGGAAAGCTAATTTGACCACGCCCGTGGCTTGAATTATTGCATTTTTTTTGTATTGTAAAATCCCCATTGAAACATGTCTCACTTTTTTTTAAACTACAAAATTGTTATATCAGCAATTTCATTTTTTCCGTATGCGCTTATTTTTAGGTGAATTTTTTTTTTCTTTTTTTTTTTTTTTTTTTGGCGCTGATTTTTTGTCAAAATTACCTCGACCGTAGAAATATATCTGCTGATTCTACTACAACCGCTCTGGGTAATAGTGCGTAAGAGGTGAAAGAACTTTCTGTGCCGTTGGTGTATAAGTCATACGTATTGTAAGACTTATGTAAAACTTATGCACGTTTAGTTTAGTTTCAGTTTTACAACCCATATTAATACAAGGTGTTGGTAACTTGTTCTTACTATGGGAATGCAAGAAGGGCACTTTTCGGTTGCGGTGATTTAGAATCTCTCCGAATATTTCTTTACCGTAAGGAAAGTGGATGCATGAATTTCATTGAAATTTCGACTGAATATTCTACAATGTTCTACAGGGAAAAAATCCGGAAAAATCACGGAATAGATTCTTCTCCAAGACATAGTTTCGTTCACTCACAGTCTTTCCTCAAACTGCTCTTCCTTTCAGAGGGTCCTGTTAGTCTAGATAATGATTAAGGGAGGTTTCAAGAAGCCCTCAAAATAGCATAAAAAGGACAATTTTTGTCAACCTTGAGCAAAATTCAGCAGTGCATCTTTGTAAATGAATCCTTGCGAGGGGTTACAATGATTTACCATTACATAAATTACAAAATATGAAGGTAAAAATTGTATGATTTCGACGAACTTCTCATATTGAGACAAAACGTCCGTTCATTTTCCTTACTATGTACACCTCTAATTTAAACCCTTTGTGTCACATTTTTTTTTTGTTACAAAAAATAGGTCCTTAACAACCTAATTGCCAGAATTATTTTGTGGACATGGATTCCGCATGAAAGCAAAAGTAATTCATTTATTTATTCTCTCTCATTTATTTTTCATTGTTTATTGTAATTCTTTTTTCTAATCCACTACTCTAGTTTTAAGGTGTATGAATGTAGTCTGGGTGCTGTGTGAGAATAGGTTATACATGCAAAAGTTAAAAATTAAAATTAAAAATGGTTAATTTTTTTGTTATTATATTTGTAAAACGAAGTTAATTTACACTTGTAAACAGGTGATTGTAACATAATTTGTTGAATAATAAAAAAAAAAAAAAAAAAAAAAAAAAAAAAAAAACTATGTACACCTGAGCTGTAACCTTTGAGTACCCACGCAGGACTTTCCAGTAAGTCCTCTCGGCGAGCTTCCCAGTGGCGAGGCTTGAATGGTCATAGTCAATTATCGCGATATTACCCCGTTTAATGCTATGGTAAAGAATCGATTTCTAACATATTTCTTGTGAACACTCTGTTAATCGATCATTTTCCGTGGGTTTAAACCACAGACCAATCGATTTATCGCAAAGCAAGTCGCGTCGCTGGAGCTTTCTCCCGCGGCAAGGCAACCCCTTGGCCATCTTTCACCGGTGGTGGACGTCTTGCAAATCCTATCGTCTTTGAGTCTCGTATGAGCTTGAGCTCTCTTCGCTCACCCCCGCCCCCTACCTCACCCAGCTCTGCCCCGCCCCGCCGTAGCGACGACTTTCATTCCACTTGGAATTAAATTCCCTCGTTTTTCCCTTCTGCTAAGCCGGGGTCTCATCCGCGAATCTTACTGAAACAGATCTTATCGAACGCTGTCGTCCGTGCGCTGCACCGCACAGTGGATCGAGTGAATCAGAGAGGTCGGCCATGATTTAAAAACTTCAAAAGCGTTTACTTTCATTAATATGAAATGTTGATGTTTTAAAAGTAGTTTCATCGGTTTTCTCGTAAAATTTTCTACCAAAAACATCCCTTAAAATTAAAATTGTGACGAGATGAACGTTAAATTTTACAATTTTTGTGAAAAATTTCATGTCTTACTTCTTCCGAAGACTGGATCCATTGTGCGCCGTGTCGGCTCAGTGCACATGGAAGGGAAGGAATTAAGCCTGACGACACATCGATGGTGAAACCCCCAAACCACGTATCTCGTTCACGGTGTTTCTAAATTTCCGCTCCTATTTTATTTCTTTAAAGGAGTAAAAATCAAAATTATTCCTTCAAGTTATTTCAGAATTTATCTCGCATGGAGATGATTTTAATTCGCTGAGCAATTCAAATTATCGCGGGCGATAGGATGCGCTCCCGCGCACACCGTACGTAGCGCCTTCAACATCGTAGAAATACTTCAAGCACTACACCGTTTCGGAGTACATTCCGGCAGGCGCAGTATAGGCAATTTGCACGTCGGAACGCATGTGTAACGATGTAGCGTTGGAAGTATTTCTACGATGTTGAAGGCGCCACTCAAACTCTTTATGCATTGACGTTGAGTAGTTTTCCATCAAATGGACTGCATTTTGCAATTTGGAGCTATAAATTCTGGCCCGGTTTAAAAACAACGTATGTACCATTAGTTTCCCTATGCACATTAGTGTTTTTTCAGATGAGCCATAATTTATCGTTCCAAATTGCAAAATGCAGTCCAAATAATAAGTATCACAGAATCTTTACAACGTCTCAAACCGAGATACGTGTTTTGGAAGTTTCACTGTAGACATGTTGCCGCTCCTCTTACGAAAGAACGTTACTACATCCCACAGTTGCAATATTGACTCAAATAATTCAACATTACATTTTTTTGTGGAAAATTTTACTGATTTCAGCATAAGATTAGAAGAAAAATCAGTGGAATTTTTAGTTAGAAATGCGCATTTGTATATCGACGGTGAAACTACCAAACCACGTATCTCGGTTTGCGACGTCGCAGACTTCCTGTCATACTTTATTTTTTAAATGAAAAACTACTCAACATCCAGTCTTGAAAATTTCTGTGATTTTTCCTCTTCGCGCGGAGAAAATTCCGTGAAAATTTCAAAGAATGATATTGATTTGGTCTACTTCAAAAAAATAAAATGTGAGCGTAGATTTTTAAACACCGCAAACGAGATACGTGGTTTGGTAGTTTCACCGTCGATATAAGGAATGACTCAAGTTTCAAGCCGTTTTCGGACTTGTTGATACCTCTCATATCGAAGACAAAGCGAGCTAAATATTTTTAAGCCATAGAAGCCTAAGCTGTGTTCGATTGAGCCGAGGCTTGCTAAAAACACGTGCCCCGCGGCTTGTACAGGGCCGGCACATACGAGCTTAAATGCAGGTCTTCAAATACACCGTAAAAAAGAATCAGGCGTCAAATTGAAAAAAAGGAAGAATGCAAGTGTCAACTCAGCCGAAGATAGGAGAGACGTATTTTTCTACACTGGAAAAAAACACGTTGGATCAAGAGTCCAGACTCTTAAAAACATCGATTAGAAAAAGTACTCTTGATTCTATCAGAACCTAGATTAAATCAAGAACCAAGCCTCTTAATTTAAGCGGATTTCGTTTTGATTCAAGCAAAAATCCGATTGAATCAAGAGTATTTTTTCTTGTCAATGTTTTCAAGAGTCTGGACTCTAGATCCAATGTGTTTTTTTCTAGTTTATCGATTCTATCTAAATAACTTTATATCCAATCTGAGCGGTACTTCATTGCCAGCATCTAGCCTAGCATTGTGCAAGTTCACCACTCGCACCATCGCGCCTTCAATTTTGCAGATGCAACACGGGCATCCACCAAGTACGAATAGTTGTATCTCTGTGCTGTTCTGTTATCAAGGTGCGTTGGGGTGTCTTATTTTTGAAATTTAAGAGAAGTTTTGAATACATTTGCTTAAAATATGCTATGATGTGTTCAAATCAATAATCATTTTGGAAAAAATGGAAGAAAAAAATATATTCAGAGGTCTCGCGAGCGCTCATATGTGCGCATATGTCTAAAAATTGGTATTTTGGCGAGAATTGTCTCGTGTCAAGGAATTTGTTTTTACGACGACTACCCCTAGAAATCTTACCAGAAATCTCTATTTAATCCCTTTGTCCATCGAATCCACCCGCTTCCACCACTATGATCGTTTCATTTTCTCTTTTTCTTCTTTGTCCATAGTTTTGTTTCTCAATTTCAATAATCCGTCCGCAGAGCCATCGTGGCTGGGCAGCTCCGGAGGAGGCGGGAAACTAACCTGAAAAATCGAGAATAATTTACGAGACACTTATGTGCCGATGGACGCACCGTCTGAAGGGAAGTTGGCGGGAAATTGACAGCCGTGAAATTTACCGCACGCACAGGAGTCAAGGCTATTAAAGTGGCGTGGTTTATGACCGCTCCCTCTCGTTCCATCAATCCCGCCCTAACTCGCTTCCACCCTTAACCGATGTTTTCCCACCGCTGGCAGAGATTTGAAAAATTGGATGCTCCTAATAGAATATTCCCATCCGAATCTTATGATTGTCCCGCGAGCTGATTCACTGGAAAAAAACACATTGGATCTAGAGTCCAGACTCTTAAGAACATCGACAAGAAAAAATACTCTTGATTCAATCGAATTTTTGCTTAAATCAAGAACCAAGCCTCTTTATTTGAGCGGATTTCCTTTTGCTCTAAGCTTAAATCTGATTGAATCAAGAGTATTTTTTCTTGTAAATGTTTTCAAGAGTCTGGACTCTAGATCCAATGTGTTTTTTTTTCTTTTTTTTTTTCTTTCTTTTTTTTCTAGTGTTATTGACATGGATAGACAAAACAATAGTCAATGAAGGCAAAAATAAATTGAAGCGGTTGTATTGATTAAAATGTGCGGTTGTTATGGATTAAGGGAGAAATGATTGACCAATTTTATGGCCTCCAGAGGGTCCCTGATAGTTAGTCTATGACTACTTACCTCCTTTCTCCATTGCAACCACCCACTTCACCAATACGATGGCTCCATTCTTTCTTTGTTAAGTTTGTCTATAGCTGTGACCATCAATTAATGCACTCATCTGCCCACTGGGTCGTTGAATCGTTATCAAAGTATCTTGATGGACAGAAAGTATTGTTCCTATAGCGATATATTTTTTTAGGCATTATTTATTTGTTCCTTTAGGGATCGAAATCATTTGATAATGATTCAGCAATTGATATCACAATTAATCGTGCGGCACTTAAAAAAGCTTGATTCTTTAGAGGCGCTTAAAAAGAGCCTGAACTGTACAGGTTACTGAATCTTACAATTAGTGGTGATTGCTCGTTGTCAAGAAATATTAGAGTATTTGACGTCAAATCGATTTTTTAAATAGAAATCCTATTTACGGAGGAAATCGCAATCTTTCCTCCATCATTTTCTTTCACCCTTAGAATTTCACTCTTTTTCGGAAACCACGTGGGCTTTTGACGCATCTCGACTTCCACATGAGCCTCAGAATCAACGACCCACTATGGTCCACAGACTGGATTTAACGGAACTTTATTCGAAAATGCACTGCACCGTTATAAAAGGTGTTGGATCTTATGTTTTTTGGGTAGCTGATTTCATTTTACATCTTAGTTTAACAAAATTGTAACATCCTGACCGAGAAACTTAACTTCAAATGTGATTTCTGGCGCTTTTAAGACAGAAGATTTTTTCCACCCTATTTTGACATGTATAAAAATAATAACAAAAGTGTCTCTCGGTCGAGATCAGATAATTCTCATGTACTTTTAGGCGGTAAATCCGAATATGGCCTCCGTCTTGGTCCATCGCCCTTAAATTTTCCGGAAAAGCCGATTTTACCCGGAAAAAATGGACATTTTTGGTGTTTTTGCGACCGTTGACCTCTGCAACATGTAGGTAAAATTTTTTCCAGGTACTAAATAGTACTATTTCGATGTATATTGATCTACTGAGTCCGAAAATAACCTTTGTTGTTTCTTATCACCTCTCACTTTTCCGAAAAAGCGACTTTTTCCCGGGAAAATGAGCAAATTTGACGTATTTTTGTCATAATTGCAATTCATGTTGATAAATTATACTGGACCCGTGGTAAAGCGATTCTATCAAGTATATTAAGCTGCTGAATCCGAATATGACATAGGTTTTGGTTTATCACCCTCCAGTTCTCCGATAATGCCGATTTTTCCGCGCCTTTTGAGTAAAACCTTTCCCGGACTCTTGTGTTAAAAATACGGTTTAAAATTGATTTCGATGTTTGATATATCGATTCTTATGTATTTTGACTTGCTAAACCCGAATATGACCTTAGATTTTTCCTATCACCCCTCATTATCCCGGAAAATTCAATTTTCCTCGGAGAACGAGCTTTTTCGGTATTTTTGCGCCAATTTTCCTATTCTATGGAGTTGTAGCGATTTTCCAAGTTCCTCTTTAGGTCTTCTCTGACGTCTTAAGAAACATTCAACCGGAGTTCAACCTCAACTTGCCTCTTACAACCCCCCGTTTTCCTCAGAATACGGAAAATCGTCGCAAAAATACCAAAAAAGCTCGTTCTCCGAGGAAAATTGAATTTTCCGGGATAATGAGGGGTGATAGGAAAAATCTAAGGTCATATTCGGGTTTAGCAAGTCAAAATACATAAGAATCGATATATCAAACATCGAAATCAATTTTAAACCGTATTTTTAACACAAGAGTCCGGGAAAGGTTTTACCCAAAAGGCGCGGAAAAATCGGCATTATCGGAGAACTGGAGGGTGATAAACCAAAACCTATGTCATATTCGGATTTAGCAGCTTAATATACATGACAGAATCTCTTTATCACGGGTCCAGTATAATTTATCAACATGAATTGCAATTATGACAAAAATACGTCAAATTTGCTCATTTTCCCGGGAAAAAGTCGCTTTTTCGGAAAAGTGAGAGGTGATAAGAAAAAACAAAGGTCATTTTCGGACTCAGTAGATCAAAATATATCGGAATACTTTTATTTTGTACCTAGAAAAAATTTAACAGTCGCAAAAACGCCAAAAATGCATGGAATATTCCACATTTTGATGTACGGAGGTGCACTCCGAAAAAAATTGATTTCGACCGTTAGGCGCAAAAAGGCGCAATTTAAATTGGCATCATTTTAAACTTAAGGATATGTTGAACAAGATTTCTCAATCCGCAAAGCATTAACTAGAATTAAAAAAAAGTTAGAGCTTCCTAAAAATTACGAATTTCACTGATTTCTAGCATTTTTTGGCGTATGTTTGGAGCGTTCAAAAGCATACAAATTTCGGTTCAAAATTAATGAAACGGGGTGAAAAGGAAGTCACTTGCCATCAGGTGGATCCATGTTGCCCAAAAATTTACATAGATGAGGCGTAACTCGGTAAAATAAACACCCTGTAACGCACCACCGAATGCGGCTCACAATCAGCTAATGAAGACCTGTCGCGCGCTCTGTTGTTAGGGTCCGTCACAATCTTATAAATCATTATTAGTCGATGAAAACTTAGGTGACGATCCATGAGAGTATGTACTATAAAACTGTAGTGCCAAACTTTAATTTTTTCCATTCTCAAAATTTGACTAAAGTTCCGTTAAATAGGGTCTGTGGACCATAGTGCGACCTGGGCTTCATGACCTCGACCCTCATTACCACTTGCTAGGTTCAAGCTACTATGTACTGCGGTAATGGAAATGGAAAGGAAGCAGGAAATGAAAAAAATAAAAATTCTCATAACTTAAATCACGATACCTGCGAAGGAGCCGACATCGGTTGGTCCAGTGGTTAGCGCAACTAATCACAGACCTAGATGTCCCGGGTTCGAATCCCGGCCTCGGTGGCAAAATTTGATGGTCTCAGATCTTGTCACCGTGGAGTGGCATGGATGTTTCTCTTCGTTTCTTCCTTTGTACTTCTGTTTCTACTGTTGTTGTAATCTTCCCATCATTTAGCGATGGCTGTTTGTCTACACGACTAAGGCCAATGAACTATACCTAGAGTGCGCAAGCTCTCAAAAAAAAAAAAAAAAAAAAAAAAAAAAAAAAAAAAAAAAAAAAATACCTGCGAAGAGAGCACTGTGTTCAAGAAGTCTTAAGAAGGCCTCTCCTTGTCACGATTAGGATTTTTCTCGGCGCTTCAAATTGCGTTTTCGACGGAACGGGGTTTTCCTCAGCACAACGAAGCATACTGTGAAGGAATCGTTCTCTTCGTCGTAATGAATCCAATTTTTCTCATAATCAGTGTAGAGTGGAGCCCTGTAGCGGAAACTGACGCAGTCAGAGATTATATTTTTCCGAGAGGAAAGCAAGATAGCCAGTGGGAAAGCAGACATATGTGTTTGACACGCACAGTCTGAATGCCAGGAGCGACTCCTTTGTATCGATAGCCCCTCCGCGCGCTGCCCTGCTTTAGAGAAACGCCGTATGCACTTTCGAATATTGCCAAATTTCCTTCGATAAATATTCTATAGTAGAGAATCTTCACACTGGAAAAAAAAAAAAACACATTGGATCTAGAGTCCAGACTCTTAAATACATCGACAAGAAAAAACTCTTGATTCAATCGGATTTTTGCTTAAATCAAGAACCAATCCTCTTAATTTGAGCGGATTTCCTTTTAATTTAAGTTTAAATCTGATTGAATCAAGAGTATTTTTTCTTGTCAATGTTTACAAGAGTCTGGACTCTAGATCCAATGTGTTCTTTTTCCCAGTGCTTGATTATTTTCCTTTGAAAGAAGGGGTATCGATAGGGCCGGGCCGTTTTGGGGCACAGGCACAGGTAATTAAGTCTCAACGCTACGAATTTTTGCTCATTGAAGGTCTATATTTTACGGCATGCATCACGGTTTGGTGATCTTTGTTTTCTTTTCGCTCGGGTCTAATACTGGCCGAACCATGGGTTTGAAGACCGACTTTTGCTTCAAAAAAAAAAAAACGCTAGTTTTGTGGTCTAAAGTCGAAAAATCCATGTTTTTCGTCAAAATAGGCCTTCAGACCCATGCTCAGGCCAGTTGTATACCCTTAAAGAGACCAGGAATGACCAAATCATGATGCATTCAGTGAAATAGAGACCATCAATGAACAGAAACTTGTAGCGTTGAGAAAATTCAACTGTGCCCCAAAACGGCCCTTAATGATACCCCTCCATTTCAGGGTAATCAGATTAAATTGATCACTAGACAAAGTGTAATTCTAAGCGATGTGATACATATTTTTCATCAAAATTTCACGTCGAATTCGATATGTACAACGAAAATTATTGGAAGCACCTCCTTACAAAGATATTAGCGTTTTTCTATACACGAATTCAAACTTTTCTCTCATAAAAAAAATTTTAAAAAAATTTGAAAAAAAAAAAATTTGAAAAAAAAAAAATCTGAGTTAAATTGCACATTAGACGTTACCGTGTCAATCTCTGCAAAATGAAATTATGACAACTTCAATCTCGGTGATTGGGCCAAACTATTTTTGCACGTTTTAGAGTAGGGAAGGAACTCTCCATGATGAGAAGCCTGCCAAAGCCGTTGTCGTGAGCAATTCGAGTCAAGTAGATTATTCCTACCTTAAGAGCTGGAAAGTCAAATTTTCCATAAATCTTGAATAAAAACGTTATTATTTGGTTGAGAGAAAGTTTCAGTGATATTCGTCACACGAATCGTATTTTACTCAAAATTTTAAGGAGGGAACTAATAACAAACTGCGTACATTTTTGAAAAATGAGAAATTCGTGGAAAATTAAAAAAAAAATAGCTTTTGTCAGCAGCGTTAAATTAAAACGTCAATATATTGGTTGTTAGCCAATTTCAGTAATTTCTGTCGCGCAAATCTTGTTTTACGTAAAATTGTAAATAAGAAACATACATCAGAATGCTTCAATTCGTACCTTGTCTATTGGCCTATTGCCAAGAATACACTCTATATATTTCAAGGTACATTATCTGGAAAAAAATCCAAAAGAATCCTTTCTTACCCCACGAACATTTTGCAACGCCAGAATGTTCACACAACGTCTTTCCACAGCACGGCAACTCACGGTGTTCGGATTTTTTCGAGGTGCAGATTAATACATCGTCTCGCGCTTCAGCCTGAATTATTACGGCCAGGGTTCAGCGCCAGTCGGGTTCAGTGCGACGCGACGCGACGCACCGCTACTGTCAAAAAGATGATTTAAATTCACGGTCCAATGGAGGGAGCCAATGGGTCTGGGTTTCATTATTCCCTTGGCAGCGGGGGAGGGGGGAGGCGCATAATGCGTGCGTCAAGAACGGAAGTTGAACAGCTTCGCAACCAGTGGCGTGGCGTGCTTTGCGATGTATCGATTGATCTGCCATTTCAACCTACGGGAAAGTATCGATAAACAGAGTTTACCTTAATAATCGATTCTTTACCGTATTTTCAAATGGGGATATATCGATAATCGATCATTCACGCTTCGCCTCTGTTCGCAACTGCAACACATACACTGTCTCTGACGGTCTGGGAACCTGGAAAGTCGGGGATTGGCGGCAACTTAGGAAAGCCATAGAATGGGTCACTAAACAAGGACGAATTTTGACTTGGGAATAGATTTATCTGAGGGTAAATCGTTGTGTCCCTCATGAAAGGATGTACGAGGGGCGTTCAATAAGTAAGTATCCCCCCTCTCTAAAATCAATAGGAATGAACCAATTTTCAAAAACTTGGGCTCAAAATCTTCATTAGGATATACTGAGTTCAACAAAACAAATCGCAACGAAATCGGACCATGTGCGGCCGAACGCGAGCCGTTTGAACGCGCCGAGGTGCACATGCACACCGCTCCCGCCAAATCCGCGGAAATTTGAAGTCCGCGACAAGAGAAGAGCTTCTCTGCCAACGCTTCAGTCGTTCATCACTGGCGAAAAATCAAAGAGGTTTTTGTAGAATAAAGGGCTTACCTCACCTCTCCACATAACCAGCTCGATCCAAGCAGGTCTGATACTGATTGTGAGACTAAGAGAACAGCTTTTGGATACCACGCGTGTAGAGGTCTTTCAACTGGCTGGGGATGAAAGTGTTGACGGCTTGTTTGACCTCTTCCGCTGATTCAAAATGAACTCCTTCAGTTCAGATTTTAGAAAAGGGAATAAATAGTGGTCTTTTTTGCCATTTATTACCGTATTTTTCGTCAGTGATGAACGACTGAAGCGTTGGCAGAGAGGCTCTTCTCTTGTCGCGGACTTCAAATTTCCGCGGATTTGGCGGGAGCGGTGTGCACCTCGGCGCGTTCAAACGGCTCGCGTTCGGCCGCACATGGTCCGATTTTGTTGCAGTTTGTTTTGTTGAACTCAGTATATCCTAAGAAAGATTTTGAACCCAAGTTTTTGAAAATTGGTACATTCTTATTGATTTTAGAGAGGGGGGATACTTACTTATTGAACGCCCCTCGTATCTTCATTTCAATGTCCCCAAATTTCCCCGCATAAAAATCACATCTACGAAGAAAATTCTGGGCAGTTTTAACTGAAAATTTTTCAGATTTCTCTTCTTATCTCATGCAAGTATTTGATAAATTTCGGACGAAAATTGCACGGATGCAACCATGTAAAAAACTAAATTGTGTGAGTTAATTTTGCAATCTTCTTGGAATGGCGGCTCCTCCGTCCGGAAAACGACGAAATGACGTGTAGAACACGATGCTTACATTAAAAACGCGAATAAAGTAACTGAGAAACCGAAAGAGACGCAGTTCATAAAGCGCAACTATTCCGCGAATTTAAAACGCCTTGGTTTCGCGCCGAACCGAATGATGTCATCCGGCACCGATCAGATGCGAGCTGGCGTCTTCCGGCAGATGTCTTTCTACTCCTCATGCATGATGGCAATAGGAAAGTCGAAACCGTATCTTCAGAATTAAAGAATCTAATCTCATTCGTATGATATGTAGTGAATACGCAACAATTCCACATTGAAATAAGTTTTATTTTAACAATCATCAGTGCAAAATCGGAGGGGACATAGACGTGACTGTTTTAGCACATCACAGCCATTAGGGGCCATTCCGGCCCGGTTGAAATTCCTTCGAGTCTTGGGACTTTTTAAAAGCGGGCCTGTCCGGAATTTTAGCTCCGAAAATATGCAATAGATTACTGCCGTGCTAAAGAAGAATGCTGTATGAAAATTCGAGAGTTTCGAAATTTCCCTCGATAAAATTTTCATTTTTGAGGAAAGTTACTACTTCTTTCTTGAAATTTTAAGGAATGGACCACTAGACAAGGTACGAATTTAAACAATCTGATACATGTTTCTGAACAAGAATTTTACGTAGAACACGATTCGTGCAACGAAAATTACTGAATCCGACTCCTTAAGAAGATATTAACGTTTTTATTTCACATTGGTTACGAGAAATTTGAACTGCCCGCTCACAAGAAACTCAAAGCTCTACGTGAGTCAAATCGCGCACTACAACGGTTTCAGCAAGCCTCTCAGTCAAGCAATATACATTTTCCACCACGTGTTGTTTAAATTACAAGCAATTTGCTATAGCTGAGCCAGATTGTCAAGATTGAGGTTGCCAGATTTTTATATAGCAGAGACTGCCATGATAACGTTTAGCGCTCGATATGAATCACGTAGAGCATTGAGTTTTCATGAGCGGGTGGTTTGAATTCACGCATCAAGAATCACTAAATAGCTTCGTAAGGAGTTAATTTTTGTAATTTTCGTTGTGCGCATCGTGTTTTACGTGAAATTTTGGTTGATTAGCATGTATCAGAATGCTGAAATTCGTACCTTGTCTAGTGGTCCATTCTAGGTAAAATAGCGACCAAAATTACCTGAAAAAAGGGAAGGGAAATAGTCATAAGTTTAACGGGAAATTCTTGTTTGATCAAAGGAAAATTGGCAACCCTGAAGGTTCATACGGCGTTTTTCCTCAGCTCGGCAGATTACCACACAATCTACTTGCCATTTATTGCTCGAGGCTTTTCCACGGTGAGATTCAAACACTGGTCCCCCAACCTTTAACCTTTGAATTTCTTCGAAACGAGGGAAAATCAAGCAATTTGAATTAAAACAAAACATACTGTTCTGACGAAAGGCTCCTGCAAGTAAAATATATACTTTTCAAGCCAACGTATTTTCTCATAGTCAAAGATAATTTGTGTTCCTCGTTTAATTGAAAAAAGGTTTTACAATAACATTGTCGTCAGTGATATTCTTTTATTTCGACAATGTAGGTTGAAAATTTAACCGTTGCGTTTCGTGCTTGCATCGAGCGTCGTGTACCGCCGCGCAGAGCTCTGTTTACCGTCTGAAATTGCGAGCAACGCTCGAGATTGCATGCTGTGATTTTCGATTTCTGGCACGATCCTCGCGAACCCTTAACTTCAGCTCTGATTAAAAAAAAAAAAAAAAAAAAAAAAAGAATAGTGAAGGGGAAAGAGGAGAGAGGGAAAGGAAAATATCGTGGCGTAAAAAAGGATTCAGATGAACAACGTTCTCCTATTCCGCGAAATTGAATGGATTTCATGTGTTTGGAATTATTTTTCGCCTTAAATCCACGACTCTGTCAGCATTTCGCGTACTTTAACCGAATCTTTCAAGTTTGTCAAGTGACTAGCGTGCCATCTTAACTCTTTATTGCATAGCGTCGCATGAAAGCAACAAATGGTTTTCAGCTTTATTTCTATGCTGGATTATTAAATTGAATTAAAGCAATGTTTTTTGGGAACATCATAAGTCACCTCCATAAAGGAGTCTCCACCTCCTAAGTCACAAGCAAGTGATCTCCTTACTTTAAAAAAAACCTTAAAAATCGATTCCAACCAACTTTGTTGTCGAAAAAATACTGTACAATGTAGATTTTCTCTCCAAAATCAACGATTAGCTTATGCAACAAAGGGTTAAGTAAACTTGCTGCTTTTTAAAGTCAAATTAAATTGCGTAAGGCAGTTTCTATTTTGTAATTAGAGATCAATGTGGAGGTCTTCAGTCTCCTCCCGAATATCAATATATAGCTGAACACAGTCCGATTTTCGTTACAGGCCCTCTACCCGTCCAATTTACGCCTTCAAGAAACAGTGGCGTGGCGTGCTTTGCGATGTATCGATGTATCTGTCATTTAAATCTATGGAAAAAGATGATAATAAGGGTGTTTGCAACGAACACCTTAAAAATCGATTCTTTACTATGGCTTCGAATGGGTAAATATCGATAATCGATCATTCGCGCCTCGCCACTGCGAAGGAAACATTGCGGTTCGATCAAAAACGGTCGACCCTCGTAAGAAATCCTTTTTGGGGTCTCTGATTTATCAATCCTCGACGGTACATTGCCCTCCACAAAAATCGCCAGTCCAACGAACCGAACGTTTACTGCCGTGCTTAGGAAAAACGCCGTATAAAGTTTTAAATGTTGCCAAGTTTCCCCCGATAAAAACTTTATTTTTGAAGGAAGTTATGTAGATATTTATCCATGAAATTTTCGGATATTCTAGATTTAACTGCGGACAAGAAAGTCTGAAAAATTGGAAGAAAAATATTCTCAAGTTTTTAATAAATTCTTATTTTGTCTAAGATATTTTGGCAGCGCCTGAAGGTTCATACGGGGTTTTTTGTTAGGACGGCAGTTTACCCTTCGAGCTTTTCCTCCGTTTTTTGCTCGTGTTCTTCGTTTGAATAACGGCGCTGTGCCCGAGCATACGTGGAGCGGTATTTGCCGAGGTGAAGTGTTTGCCCTGTCGACGCACAGTGGAACGAACCATCGAGAGAAATTGGATACAATTTTGAATCTTAAAAATCTTGAATCTTAGTAAATACAAAACGAAAAAGTTTAAAAGTGGTTCCATTGGTTCTCTCGTGGAATTTTCTTTCAAAAGCAACGTTTACATCTCATAAATGAAACGGGGGAAAAAATCAAAATTTACAGAATTGGCCAAAAATTTCATTTGTCAGGGTGTCTAGCATCAGGATTTTCCTGATTCTGTCAGGACTTGAGGTCAATTAGGATTTAATCC
The DNA here is from genome assembly GCF_918797505.1 of Bemisia tabaci. NCBI lineage: Eukaryota > Metazoa > Arthropoda > Insecta > Hemiptera > Aleyrodidae > Bemisia > Bemisia tabaci. Next base: position 5,642,433 of record NC_092797.1, on the reverse strand, counting down.
CGACTTCATCAGGATTTGAGGAAAAGTCGGTCGTAAAATCAGAATTTGAGGAAAGTCGGCCGTCCGATCGGACTGCTTTTGCAGAAATTTCAACTTTTCTCCGCAAAAAATCAGGACTTGATCAGGATTTGGAAAAATTATGAGATCAGGATTTTGCAGTCAAAAATCAGTAGAAATCAGGTTTTCCCAAAATGAAAAAAAAACTAGACACCATGTTTGTCCACTTCACCGAATAGCTGGTTCCACTGTGAGACGGTTTGCCTCTCGAGGTACGAATCGTTGATTATCGATGTTTCTCCATTTGAAGTTATGCTAAAGAATCGATTAAAAAGGTACACCTTGATCGATCCGTTTTCATAGGTTTGAATGAGAGATCACTCGGTTTATCGCAAAGCACGATGCGTCACTGGACTGCGGAAAGATAGCTGAAACGACTGAAATCTCTCTTCGAGCAACGATCGTCAAACGAATTTAAATCGAGAATAATGCGATTGAACGATCTCGCGCTGGACAAAAAACAGCTTATCGCCAGCAGAAGCCCAATATAAGATCTGCGGTTTTTGTCGAGGACTGTTGTATGATGACGTCGGGGCCTTTTTTTCCCCTTCGCCGTCATATCCACACATTCGTCGCGGCGTCCTGATTCATCGATGTATACCCGCACATCATTTCGGTGTTGCCGCGCCGCGTTCCTATTCGGCTTTTTCATGGCAGAAAAGTACTGTGCTACGCGGCCGTGCTAAGTAAAAACGTCGTTAAGACATTCGTGGGTTGCCGAATTACCTGCGGTAAAAGACATATTTTCAAGAAGAGATAGGATTATTTTTTCTTGACGTTTTTTGATAATTTATATCTGTTCGTGTATAAATCGAGGAAAAATATTCACCGATTTCCCTAAAAACTAACATTTCATAAAAGGAAATTTGACAACATCGGAAGACTCATACGGCTTCTACCTTAACCCCCATGTTGATTTGCGCAGTTGCTCCTACACATTGATTTGTGCGCTTCGCCGGAAAAAAAACATATTGGATCTAGAGTCCAGACTCTTGACAAGAAGAAATACTCTTGATTCAATCAGTTTTTGATTTAAGCAAAAATTCGATTGAGTCAAGAGTACTTTTTCTTGTAGATGTTTTTAAGAGTCTGGACTCAGGATCCAATGTGTTTTTTTTGTTTTTTTTTCCAGTGTTCCTCACGCAAATCATGAGAGTGCATCATGGTCCTTCTCCACGAAAGGAAAATGAAAATATGATACTCGCCGGTTGGTAAAATCCCTTTTCGTCACGTGCGTTTTGGCGGGTTTGCGTCGGCCTTGTTGAATATTGTGTAGCATTCTAGTGCGCAAGGGTTGGATTGAACGACTCCTCTTAGGAACTTTTCGCCTGTGCCGTAGTATAGTTTTCGAAGCATAGAATCCAGATCGATAGCATCACCGGAAGAACGTGATTAGTTTTGTGGAGTGCCTCCTGCAAACTAAATGTTCCCCTGTGCCGTAATACTGTTTTTAAAGCGAAAAGCTTAAATAAACGCTTTGGGAAGTTAGGAGTGTATTTCAAATTTTTCCGATGCACTCATCGTGATTTTTGGGTCATTTCCTGTAAGAATCCGTTCTTATTTTTGCTGTAGCTGAAGCTCGCAACATGCCCATTATACGGTTGTTTTCAATTCGCCTTCAGCTATGCCTGTAGCAATTGTTGTTACGAATATGTTGTGCGTGCTGATTTCTGCTCATTACATACTTGACTTTCTGAAGGCGTTTTATGCGCGCTAGTACCGCACCCTGTTGGAGAACAACAGAAGTAGGATTGATCCCTACTTTGTTCGTTCTCGAACAGAGTGCACTACTTGCGCACATAAAACGCCTTCAGAGAGTCAAATATGTAATGCGTGAAAATCAGTACGCACAACATATCCGTAACAACAATTGCTGCAGACGCAAGTGAAGGCAAATTAAAAACAACTAAGTAATTCACGTTGAGAAACATTTTAGTGCAAATTTTTTAAGTAGATCGTGAAATTAGGAGTGTTTTCAGATTTTTCGGATACGCTCATCGCGATTTTTAATCCACCACCCATAGGAAACATCTCTTCATTTTGCCCTAGCTGAAGTTTACGACAGCACTGGGAAAAGAAAACACATTGGATCTAGAGTTCAGACTCTTAAAAACATCGACAAGGAAAAATACTCTTGATTCGGTCAGATTTAAGCTTAAATCAAGAACCAAGCCTCTTAATTTGAGCGGATTTCCTTTTGATTTAAGCTTAAATCTGATTGAATCAAGAGTATTTTTTCTTGTCAATGTTTTCAAGAGTCTGGACTCTAGATCCAATGTGTTTTTTTTTTCCAGTGCAGGCTCGTCGGCGGGATGTTCTCACTATGTTTTTATAACAATAGCGCAATTTTAACCAGAGGTTAAAAGTGACTGACAAGCGGATAAGTTCCTCCACCGGTTAAGTACCAAGCAGATATGATCCAGAGGTGGCGGAACCGGTCCCTACTGAGCTCCCCCGAGCTCGCGTTCCGACTAATCACATCCCTTATTTTTTTCACGAGCTCGCGCTCAAATTCGTTGCGGAGCATCATCCCCCATCCGTCAACAACATTAATCTGTTCCTGAGCGCCGTGCTCCGGGGGCAAATTCGCAGGAGGGTAGGTTAGTACCGGAAAAGCCGCGGGAGGAGGGGGGCGAGGGGGCCGGCCGCGGTTGAGTAACCCGTCTTCCGAGGAAACGTAATGTAATTTTAAAGTGGGTTGTGTCGTTCATTTCGCGCTCAGCTCAACCTCGGACGAGACGGAGCGAGCGCGTTTCCGACCGCCAAGATTCTCGCCCGGCCCCGCCGCCAGATCGCGCCTCGGTCCCCGGGATTTTCTCCCTTGCCAGGGTGTCTACAAGTCCGGAATTTCCGGAAAGTCCGAAAATAATACTGATTTTTTAAGGGTGGGCCGTAAGTACTGAAAAAGTGCGGAATTTCCGCATAAAGGTCCGGATTTTTTTAAAAAAATTTCGTCAATTTTGTCGCAATTTCAAATTGTTGAAAATTTTCTAATTTCGTCGAATGGAGGTACTGAAAAAGTACGGAATTTGTCTGTTGGAAGAAGTACTGAATTTTTTGCACTGGAAAAAAAAACCACATTGGATCTAGAGTCCAGACTCTTAAAAACATCGACAAGAAAAAGTACTCTTGATTCAATCGGATTTTTGCTTAAATTAAGAACCAAGCCTCTCAATTTGAGCAGATTTCCTTTTGATTTAAGCTTAAATCTGATTGACTCAAGAGTCCTTTTTCTTGTCAATGTTTTTCAAGAGTCTGGACTCTAGATCCAATGTGTTTCATTTTCCAGTGAGAGAGGTACTGAAAAAGTACTTATTTTTGACCAGCATGTTTTAGTAGACACCTCTGCTTGCTCGGGGAAACATTTCCAACAGTGAGGAAAAGTAACCGACGGTTTGTGTTAACGGGAATCCCCTGTCAAAATGTTCAGTTCTCCCGCCAGAATCAGGGTTACTAAAGTCAGGGAATACCGTTAGAATCTCGAAATGTCAGAGAAAATGACGAAAGTGTCAGGAAAAAATGTTTAACGTACCTTAATTAGCTTTCTAGAGTCGATTCGACGTTTAGAACAACAAATTTTGCCTGGAAACTATTTCAAATTATGTTTTTCTGTCATATGGAATATCTTCAATTGTCAGGGAATTTTACCCAAAAGTGTCAGGGAAATCAGGGAAAAGCCAGGGAATTTCATTCTCTAAATTTTGTGGTAAACCCTGGTCAGGATCGAACCTGGATCGCATCGGTCAAAGTGCTAGCCACTCGCGAGTCACAACCCTAAGTGACGTTGAGAGAAAAAAGAATACATTATTTTAGCAGGGCACTTTCTTCATCTCCCGATGTCTCAGAGTCAGTTTCCGTCAATTTAACCAAAAATTTGGTCGATCAATCAAGTCCTCTTGATCATTCTGACCGACGGAAAAATAACTCAACCCAAATAAATCATGAATATTAAAATTTTTAGCTGTCTATTATCTCTTACTCAAAAGTGTAGTTCAATTTGACCGCGTTTAGGAGAAAGGAACCAAGCCGAATCAATTATTGCCAAAAGCTGGGCAATTAAAACTTTTGACAAGAGAACGTTTGTGCGGATTCCTTTGAAAATGTTAAGGAATTTGCCACGCACCATGCAGAAAATTCACAATCCTTACGAACGTCGTTCTCTTGTACACAAATAAACTGTCCAGTTACATTTTGCAATATCTGATGTGGCTTGGTTCTTTCTGCTTAACGCGATCCAATCGTGAATAAAAGTCTCTGTGTTGACCAAAGGAATCTACGCATAGAATCCTAAAATAATGAAGCTTTTCTCAGGAGAGGTTCGTCAACCAGGTTTGCCACAGTCAGGGATAACCGGGAAATGTCAGGGAATTTTAAAAAGTCAGGGAAAACCGGGAAATGTCAGGGAAAATGACGAAAACGTCAGGGAACATTGTTTTAAATCACTTCATTTGCTTTTCTAGAATAGGTTTGAGATTTTGAACAAGAAATTTTGTCAGGAAACAAATTTCAATTACGCCTTCTGCACCATCCGTCGCATCTTCAATTGTCAGGAAATTTCACCAAAATGTGTCAGGGAAATCAGGGAATTCGATTATCTAAATTCTGTGGCAACCCTGCATCTGAATGTTCATACGACGGTTTTTCTCGGCACAAGAGATTTCTCTTCTCCCGCGGGAGTTTCTGAGGGAGTTTCCCGGGCGCGCGACCGCGGCTCTGATTCATTCGCTTCCGTTGTCCGACCACTCATTATTTCGCCCCCTTTATGATGGTTATTAATATTGTTTCGAGTGCGTTTTCATCTCGATCCGGGATTTTCTTCTCCAAGGACCAAGAAAAGATCGAGACATTCCCCGCTGCACATTAAGGTGCATGCATCACTGTGAGTTCGCACGCTTTCAGACATTTCACCTCCATAACGTTACAACTTCATGGGTATTGTTCACAGGGCTCCCGCACTTTCTTTGTCACGACTACGAAATGGTCGTCCTCCGTCGTTGAGCAACAGTCGTAATTTTGTAAATTCAGGTGTTCAATGAACTTATTCAAATAGTTCAGACAATCTGATTGTTGGGTATCCATGCAATCTTCATCTAATGCTCATTGCGTATCCTGCGGAAATTGCAGGGCATCACTCAACAACGCACAGACGACCTCCATCTTTAGCTCTCGTACTCGACCTGTGAATAAGGGATGAAAATGCGTTTCATGGCGCTTAATTTTCCTCTAAAATTTCATTCTCTGGAAATAAAGAACCAAACATCATAACATCTTGAAACTTCTGTGAATTTCTCCTGGGTTTAAATTGATAAATTCACTAAAAATTAAGTCCAAAAGCCCAACAATTTCGGAATAATTCTAATCATTTTTGACATATCTTCACCTCTCTTATATAAGTGCGTCTCTCACGTTCCTCGTGAGCCTCGCGCTCCGTGAAACTCTTTCCTCTCCGAGGCTTGTGTGGAAATAAAGATACGTCCTTACGTCAAAGGAACGACGATGTACGTAGAACACAGTGTGAAGGTGTTGAATCTTTACAGGTTCTCGTATTCTGTCATCATATCAAAAGTTTTACGTCAACAAACGACGAACGGTTTCGGAATCGTACCTCGAAGATATTACGAACGGTGATATTTCTTGACAGCTTAAACCACGAGAGTTGAAACCAAGTTGATGAGATGTGGTCGCCCCAACAATCCGAAGTTCTCTAATTAAGTGAAACAACTGACTGGAGTTTTGACGTTCGCGAAACGACGAGTTCCTTCGGGGCAATACAAGTTTCACTCGCGCCAAGTCCGTCAAAACGCCTTCACGGAAATCGTGATACCAACCGCACAACTTTCGAGTTAGAATAGTTGCTCGATTCAATTTTCCCACTAATCTCGCTTTGTAATGTTACCTACTCAGAGTTATCGCAGTTCGCCGCGTTGCATTTTTGACTGAGTTGATTTTTCGTTAACGAGTAGCTCATCCATGCCCTACTTGTCTAGAAACTCCAATGAATTTACCGAAAAATGAATCAGTGAGAACGAAAACACACCAACTCGGTAACTGAAAAATGCTCAATTTTCATCAAAGAGAGTCAGTTTTTATAAAGGTCATTGAAGTTAACGCATATGTTCCAACTTGGACCTTTAAAGTGTTCTTAAGTACTTGTATTTCGGCACCAAAAATCTTTCTCTTGTGCTAACTTCTTCAACCACTGTGCAATATTGCGTGTGCCTCAATTATTTTCATTTTTTCGAGTTGGTGTGTTTTCGTTCTCACTGATTCACATAGAGAACTTGTCGTTTTAACTGCACGGAAAAAATGAAATTGCTGATTTAACAATTCAATTGCTAAAAAATGTGACTGCAATGTTTCAACGCAGAGTTTATAACGAAAAAATGCTACTTTAACCACTATTGTAAGCTAATTTAACCAAGGGTTTGTTAAAGTAGCATTTTTGTGTTTTGAAATCTACATTGAAACATTGCAATCACTTTTTTTTAGCAATTTAATTGTTAAGTCAGCAATTTCATTTTTTCCGTGTGCTAAAGACAACAAAAGCTAACATATGTGCAGTGACTCTTTTTATACTTTAATTCTCTATAGTCAAAATACTTACACTCATAATTGAATACGTGTAAGTGTCTTCTGTAAGCATTAAAATAATAATGCATCTTGTTGAAATAAGCTACAAAGTATTTTTCATCTTATGGGCAAGAAAATGTGTTTCGTAATGCTGAATTCATCATGAAATCATTATTACCATCTATTTTCAACATTAACCACTGTGTTTCTTTCTATGTTGCAGGGGGTTTGGAAAACAGGGATTTCAGTGCCAAGGTAAGATCTTGCAACGTGTGTTAATTAGTATCATTGATAGGCTCACCACATAAACTTGACAATGAACATTTTTTTGAACTTAGAATGTTGGTGATTTAAAATAGATCTATTCTCGTCCAAAGAAGCAAAATTGTAGGTAGAAGGAAGGAAATCAGAACCGAATATTTAGTCTGACATCCGGCAACCTTGAGTTGGATGCATCGTGGAGTACATACGATTGGCAGCTTAAAAGGGAAAGCGTGATTTTTCACGCATTTTTATGTACTGCATATGCATGAGAATAGATTTTGAACGCGAGCATCAGCATCCAGTGTAACCCGACTGAATTAATCGAACCCTTAATATTCAAGCAAATTCAATTGAATTTTTAATGAACAAACACGTATCCGTTAGAGAGAATTGTGTCAATGCCTGACAGTTTTCCGGCATTGAACATTCTCCATTATTTTTGCGTCACATCAGAATAATTCAGAAGATATTGAAAAATGGTTCTAACATCTAAATTGTAAAGTTAATGTAAGAAAAATATTAAAGATAAAAGAAATCAACATGTTCCATCGTTGAAAATCTCCCCCGAGCATTCGTGGAAAGCGTCTTAGGGTTCAGGGGGCTGACCCCCAGGTTTCGGTCCTTAGGGATCAGGAGGCTGACCCCCGGGTTAGGCTCCTTAGGGCTCAGGGGGCTGACCCCCTGGTTTGGCGTCTTAGGGTTCAGGGGCTGACCCTCGGGTTTGGCTCCTTAGGGTTCAGGGGGCTGACCCCCTGGTTAGGCTCCTTAGGGTTCAGGGGGCTGACCCCCTGGTTGGGCGTCTTAGGGTTCAGGGGGCTGACCCCCAGGTTTGGCTTCTTAGGGGCCAGGGGGCTGACCCCCGGGTTTGGCTCCTTAGGGTTCAGGGGGCTGACCCCCTGGTTTGGCGTCTTAGGGTTCAGGGGAATGACCCCCAGGTTTCAAGCGTGATTTTTCACGCATTTTTATGTACTGCATATGCATGAGAATAGATTTTGAACGCGAGCATCAGCATCCAGTGTAACCCGACTGAATGGAGAATTTGCAAGGGTCTGAAATTTGATGAATTTCCTGTTTAAGTGGAATCCTCTGAGTGAACTGAACACGAAGATACCCTTGATTCATAAATTGAGCAACTATTAGAGGAGATATAACAAAATAACCGATTCTGCTAAAATACATGTGTTTAAATGGGAAATGCCGCCAGATGACGTCACAAGGCGGCACATTTTCTCACTTTTAAATCAATTTTTCTCCAATTTCCCATGTCAGAAAAAAATTATGAAAAATATTGCAAACTCAGCTCATTAGGCACTTTCAGATGAAGCAATAAAAAAATTGCGTGCAAATTCTCCATTAATCGAACCCTTAATATTCAAGCAAATTCAATTGAATTTTTAATGAACAAACACGTATCCGTTAGAGAGAATTGTGTCAATGCCTGACAGTTTTCCGGCATTGAACATTCTCCATTATTTTTGCGTCACATCAGAATAATTCAGAAGATATTGAAAAATGGTTCTAACATCTAAATTGTGAAGTTAATGTAAGAAAAATATTAAAAGATCAAAGAAATCAACATGTTCCATCGTTGAAAATCTCCCCCGAGCATTCGTGGAAAGCGTCTTAGGGTTCAGGGGGCTGACCCCCAGGTTTCGGTCCTTAGGGATCAGGAGGCTGACCCCCGGGTTAGGCTCCTTAGGGCTCAGGGGGCTGACCCCCTGGTTTGGCGTCTTAGGGTTCAGGGGGCTGAGCCCCGGGTTAGGCTCCTTAGGGTTCAGGGGGCTGACGCCCTGGTTGGGCGTCTTAGGGTTCAAGGGGCTGACCCCCGGGTTTGGCTTCTTAGGGGCCAGGGGGCTGACCCCCGGGTTTGGCTCCTTAGGGTTCAGGGGGCTGACCCCCTGGTTTGGCGTCTTAGGGTTCAGGGGGCTGACCCCCAGGTTTCGGTCCTTAGGGATCAGGGGGCTGACCCCCGGGTTAGGCTCCTTAGGGCTCAGGGGGCTGTCCCCCTGGTTGGGCGTCTTAGGGTTCAGGGGGCTGACCCCCGGGGTTTGGCTTCTTAGGGGCCAGGGGGCTGACCCCCGGGTTTGGTTCCTTAGGGTTCAGGGGGCTGACCCCCTGGTTTGGCGTCTTAGGGTTCAGGGAGCTGACCCCCGGGTTTGGCTCCTTAGGGTTCAGGGGGCTGACCCCCTGGTTTGGCGTCTTAGGGTTCAGGGGGCTGACCCCCGGGTTTGGCTCCTTAGGGTTCAGGGGGCTGACCCCCGGGTTGGGCTCTTTAAGGTTCAGGGGCTGAGCCCCGGGTTAGGCTCCTTAGGGTTTAGGGGGCTGTCCCCCTGGTTGGGCGTCTTAGGGTTCAGGGGGCTGACCCCCGGGGTTTGGCTTCTTAGGGGCCAGGGGGCTGACCCCCGGGTTTGGTTCCTTAGGGTTCAGGGGGCTGACCCCCTGGTTTGGCGTCTTAGGGTTCAGGGAGCTGACCCCCGGGTTTGGCTCCTTAGGGTTCAGGGGGCTGACCCCCTGGTTTGCCGTCTTAGGGTTCAGGGGGCTGACCCCCGGGTTTGGCTCCTTAGGGTTCAGGGGGCTGACCCCCGGGTTAGGCTCCTTACGGTTCAGGGGGCTGACCCCCTGTTTTGGCGACTTAGGGTTCAGGGGGCTGACCCCCTGGTTTGGCGTCTTAGGATTCAGGGGGCTGACCCCCGGGTTTGGCTCCTTAGGGGCCAGGGGGCTAACCCCCGGGTTTGGCTCCTTAGGGTTCAGGGGGCTGACCCTCTGGTTTGGCGTCTTAGGGTTCAGGGGGCTGACCCCCAGGTTTCGGTCCTTAGGGATCAAGGGGCTGACCCCCGGGTTAGGCTCCTTAGGGCTCAGGGGGCTGACCCCCTGGTTTGGCGTCTTAGGGTTCAGGGGGCTGACCCTCGGGTTTGGCTCCTTAGGGTTCAGGGGGCTGACCCCCGGGTTAGGTCTTTAGGGTTCAGGGGGCTGACCCCCAGGTTTCGGTCCTTAGGGATCAGGAGGCTGACCCCCGGGTTAGGCTTCTTAGGGCTCAGGGGGCTGACCCCCTGGTTTGGCGTCTTAGGGTTCACGGGGCTGACCCTCGGGTTTGGCTCCTTAGGGTTCAGGGGGCTGACCCCCTGGTTAGGCTCCTTAGGGTTCAGGGGGCTGACCCCCTGGTTGGGCGTCTTAGGGTTCAGGGGGCTGACCCCCTGGTTTGGCGTCATAGGGTTCAGGGGGCTGACCCCCGGGTTTGGCTCCTTAGGGGCCAGGGGGCTGACCCCCGGGTTAGGCTCCTTAGGGTTCAGGGGGCTGACCCCCTGGTTTGGCGTCTTAGGGTTCAGGGGGCTGACCCCCGGGTTAGGCTCCTTAGGGTTCAGGGGGCTGACCCCTGGTTGGGCGTCTTAGGGATCAGGGGGCTGACCCCCGAGTTTGGCTCCTTAGGGTTCAGGGGGCTGACCCCCGGGTTTGGCTCCTTAGGGTTCAGGGGGCTGGCCCCGGGGTTTGGCTTCTTAGGGGCCAGAGGGTTGACCCCCGGGTTGGATTCTTTAAGGTTCAGGGGGCTGAGCCCCGGGTTAGGCTCCTTAGGGTTCAGGGGGCTGACCCCCTGGTTGGGCGTCTTAGGGTTCAGGGGGCTGAGCCCCGGGTTAGGCTCCTTAGGGTTCAGGGGGCTGACCCCCTGGTTGGGCGTCTTAGGGTTCAGGGGCTGACCCCGGGTTGGCTTCTAGGGCCAGGGGCTGACCCCCGGGTTTGGTTCCTTAGGGTTCAGGGGGCTGAACCCCTGTTTTGGCGTCTTAGGGTTCAGGGGGCTGACCCCCTGGTTTGGCGTCTTAGGGTTCAGGGGGCTGACCCCCGGGTTAGGCTCCTTAGGGTTCAGGGGGCTGACCCCCTGTTTTGGCGTCTTAGGGTTCAGGGGGCTGACCCCCTGGTTTGGCGTCATAGGGTTCAGGGGGCTGACCCCCGGGTTTGGCTCCTTAGGGGCCAGGGGGCTGACCCCCGGGTTAGGCTCCTTAGGGTTCAGGGGGCTGACCCCCTGGTTTGGCGTCTTAGGGTTCAGGGGGCTGACCCCCGGGTTAGGCTCCTTAGGGTTCAGGGGGCTGACCCCTGGTTGGGCGTCTTAGGGATCAGGGGGCTGACCCCCGGGTTTGGCTCCTTAGGGTTCAGGGGGCTGGCCCCGGGGTTTGGCTTCTTAGGGGCCAGAGGGCTGACCCCCGGGTTGGATTCTTTAAGGTTCAGGGGGCTGAGCCCCGGGTTAGGCTCCTTAGGGTTCAGGGGGCTGACCCCCTGGTTGGGCGTCTTAGGGCTCAGGGGGCTGAGCCCCGGGTTAGGCTCCTTAGGGTTCAGGGGGCTGACCCCCTGGTTGGGCGTCTTAGGGTTCAGGGGGCTGACCCCCGGGTTTGGCTTCTTAGGGGCCAGGGGGCTGACCCCCGGGTTTGGTTCCTTAGGGTTCAGGGGGCTGACCCCCTGGTTTGGCGTCTTAGGGTTCAGGGGGCTGACCCCCGGGTTTGGCTCCTTAGGGTTCAGGGGGCTGACCCCCGGGTTAGGCTCCTTAGGGTTCAGGGGGCTGAACCCCTGTTTTGGCGTCTTAGGGTTCAGGGGGCTGACCCCCTGGTTTGGCGTCTTAGGGTTCAGGGGGCTGACCCCCGGGTTTGGCTCCTTAGGGGCCAGGGGGCTGACCCCCGGTTTTGGCTCCCTAGGGTTCAGGGGGCTGACCCCCTGGTTTGGCGTCTTAGGGTTCAGGGGGCAGACCCCCAGGTTTCGGTCCTTAGGGATCAGGGGGCTGACCCCCGGGTTAGGCTCCTTAAGGCTCAGGGGGCTGACCCCCTGGTTTGGCGTCTTAGGGTTCAGGGGGTTGACCCCCGGGTTTGGCTCCGTAGGGTTCAGGGGGCTGGCCCCGGGTTTGGCATCTTAGGGGCCAGAGGGCTGACCCCCGGGTTGGGCTCTTTAAGGTTCAGGGGGCTGAGCCCCGGGTTGCCAGGTGGGCGGCCACCGCGGGACTTTTTTTCCCTAAGCATATGGAATGACATATTGCTGTTAAACGTACTCTGTTGCCTGAAGGCAATGATTCGCCTTCAAATGGTCGGGTATGCAAAATGACTGCCACGACGCACGAATAGTGGTATCAGAATTTCGCTTTAAGGATATGGATTGAATTGAAGGCGCTCTTCTGTATCCATGGGCCTTGTCTAATAATGATGACCAAGAAGTTCATAATTGACCACTAGACAAGGTATGAATTTAAGTAATCTGGTACATGTTTCTTAATCAGAATTTCACGCAAAACACGATGCACACAACGAAAATTACTGAAACCAACTCATAACGAAGATATTAACGTTTTTATTTCACATTGTTTACGAGGAATTTGAACTGCCCGCCGACAAGAAACTCAAAGCTCTACGTGAGTCAAATCGCGCACTACAACCGTTTCAGGAAGCTTCTCAATCGAACAATGCCCATATCCCCCATGTGTTGTTCAAACTATTAGCAATATGCTATAGCTGAGCCAAAGCGTCAAGATTGAGGTTGCCAGATTTTTATATCGCAGAGACTGTCATGATAACGTTTAGCGCGCGATGTGAATCAGGTAGAGCATTGAGTTTTCATGAGCGGGTGGTTTGAATTTACGCATCAAGTATCATAAATTATCTTCGTTGTTGAATTCGTTGTTGAAGAAGAGTTGATTTCGGCTATTTTCGTTTTGCGCATTGTGTTTTACGTGAAATTTTGGTTGAGAAACATGTATCAGAATGCTGAAATTCGTACCTTGTTTAGTGGTCCATTTTGGGTTTTAAATTGAGCCGCATATTCGAAAAATGCTAAGGAATATCATTTTAAAAAAAAAAATGCTAAGGAATATCATTTTAAAAAAATAATAAGATTGTTTTTGGTGTCCTCGCTTAATTTAAAGAAGAGAGCGTAGGTGGCTGGATCAGGTTGTGTATTTTAAGTCCCTTGACTCGGTCATCATATTCTAAAGCGAAACTGTATGAGTTGCCGTTTACAAGATCGCAACTTACTTAAAAGCGGGTGTGAATTTAAAAAGTTTCGCACTGATAAAATGAGCTTTCTTTGATTAACTGTGAACAATCACAATTGAAGAAAAGTTACTTCGTCCACTGGTCCATCAGGAAAGCGTTAAGCATGGATGGATGGAGCATCGATGACCAACTAAATCTTATATGATAAGGAATTTTAAGTGTGAAGCCCTTTTTTCAGTCTTAAATGATCCAAATCCACCAACAAGTTCAAAACACTAATTGCAAAAATGCGTATTTCCTGATGAAGTGTCGATTCTTAGTGCCAAAAACGCTAATCTCAGCATTTCTGCCGTATTTTGTAACAGTTCGAGATATAATTGAAACTGCTGATGGAGTTTGAAGAAACATCTTATTCTTGCTATCCTTAAGAATTATCACCCTTCTACCGACAATGAAGAGGAATGCAGACAGTTTTTTTACTCTCCTTGAAAATCGTGTTTTCCGAGATTCGCACTTCTGCACTTTCATCATCGATAAAGTGCTTTAGTATTGTTTAATTAACATTTACACAGGCAGTGATTGTGATTGTTCAGTCCGTAATTTTTTTTTCTCATTAATTTCTTCTCAAACATTCTCAGGTATATATGTTGCCGGCGATTAGCAATCGCCGGCAAATTGCAATCTATTCGTGTTTAATCAACATATTAAATCGTTTTAAAGTGAAACAACGAGATTGGAAGTAGGGATTATTACGCTTTGAATTCAAACATATGTCAGCCCCTTCCTCTTGGATACATGGTGCCAGCTAGCACACTCGCGAGTTCGTGAAATGTCATCAATAATCTGTGTTAGGTTGGGTTAAGCAACTAAACTAACTCCTTGGCAAAGTGGAGAGTATCGCTGGATTTGAAGGCGTAAAGAAATCTTTACTATATCGATGTTATCGTAATTACAATTTGACAAATTGACAAGTACGGAGCTTGCAAATTGCCGGCGATTGCTGACTCCCTGCGACTTATACACTGATAAAGATTTCACAGATACTTATCTCCATCTTTAAGTTTACATTTACTTTTCTATATTCTAATCAGCAAGTCTGTTCCTTTTTTGTTCATGGTGCATCCCTTCCAATTCTTGGATTCAAAAATCGATAATCTTCCTGGACAACGCAAGTCGTCACTTAAAAAATTGGGATCGTTCAATTAAACGGGACACTAACTTGATTCACTTAACTGAATCTTTAAATTAACCGGAAACTCAAATTTACCACAAATCCTACTCAACCGAAAACCTGATCTAACCCTACTAACCGAAACTTTACTCACCCGGTGATCTTACCCACCGGAAACTCAAATCAATCGACCAATCGTCCGGCCGAATTTGACTTAACCGGAAATCGAGAACCGTAAACTCTGCTCGACCGGAAACGTGTTCCAATCGAAAACTTGACCCAACTGGAAATTCGATCCAATCTGAAAACCCCATCCCAAAATTCCAATTCACTGGAACCGTAATCCATCCGTATATGACGTGATCGGAAATTAACCCAACTGGAAACTTTTTCCAACCGGTAACGTCCCTGTCGAAAATTTGACTCGACTGAAAATTTGATTCGATCGGAAATCTGACCGACCGGAAACCACAATCAACGGGATTCGTTTTTCACCCGAAATTTTACTTGACTGGAAATTGAAAATCTTAATTTCTACTTCACCGGAAATGTGCCTCAGTCGAAAACTTGACTCAACTTCAAATCGACCCGACCGGAAATGTGTTCAAATCCAATATTTGGTTAATCTCGTTTGGAGAATAACCAATTTTAATACCAATATATCATTGAGTTCCCTAAAAATTCGATATAAGCGATTGATATATCGACTCGTTAACGTTAAAAATCGATTCTACAAGAAAAAATACGTAGGTGTCGGTGTACTCCAGTCATATTAGGTGCATTTAGTCATCCATGAATCAAAAATGAACAATTTCAATCCCAAAAAATCGTCCATTTTCCGGAAAGAATCTTTAAAAATCGATATAACCGATCGATATATCTACTCGTCAACATTAAAACTGGATTTTGCGTGTAAAAATACGTCGGAACCTGTGTGTATAACATGTGTAAACAACGATAACAACCCGTAGACACATCAATTCAACAAGAAAATAGCGAAAAATAAGGCCGGAGTCTGACCCCTTTGCCCTCCATAACTCGAAAACGGTTCCTATACTCATCTTGAAATTTTTTCCTGAGTTTTGTGTTATTATAAGCTTCCACTTAAACCTTGGTTCGATGGTCGAATCGAATACCGAAAAAAGGGCGAAATTTTGGGAGGCTCTTTCATTTTGTATCGTTTAACATTCGGTCAGTAATGCAAGTATAGACCGCTTTGAAGGAATGAGATTTCGAAATCGGTACGGTAACTGAGAACCAAAAATGCGTTTCATGATCTTAATGAAAGAAGGGTCAAGAAGAATTGTTTTTCTTTTTGTTTTTATGGTCTTCTTCTTTTTCTTCTTCTTATTCATCATTATTCATCTCATAGTCATCATCATATATCGTCATGGTAATATTATTCATTAATCTTATTCTTAATTTTCTTTCTTCCTCTTCTCTTCTTCCTGTTCTTCTTTCCCTTCGTCTCCCAACAATTCGAATGCACCCCTGAGTGGCATTTTGACGGCCAAAGCTGGAAACCACGTATCTTCGATGCGCTGATTCAAAATTTCTGCTCCTATTTCATTGCTTTGAAGATAAACAAACCAACTTTATAGCTTGAAATTGATAGGGGATATCCCTTCAGCAGATAAGGAAAACTATATAAGTTTTCAAGAAATAATATTGACTAAGTTCTTGAGAAAAATATAAAGTACGACAGGAAGTCTGCAATGCCGCAGACGGAGACGCATGGTTTTGCTTTTTCCCCATTTTTTTACCTCATTTTGGGCATTGACTCTTGTGGACTGATTTTTGAAATTAATAGACAAAGCTATTGACAAAGAAGACATAGGTAGTATGGAGTAATCCTATCGGTCAACATCGGTGTTTCTTTGAGACTGAGGGGGTTAATGATGCACTAACTATAGGTTCTCTCGAGGGTTGCCGTTAGTTAGTTTATTACCCAACTCCTTTGTCAAATGCAACCACCCACCTGTACCAATAAGAGCCATCCATATCCTTTTTGTCTTCTTTGTCTATCGTTTTCTCCACCAATTTAAACAACTAGCCCGTTAGACTATTGTCTATCCGTCCTTCTACAGCAAGTCGGGCACGGAAGAACGACCGAGCCGGGGTTAACGCTAACCAAATAGCACTTGAAAACACCTGAAAAATTCATTTCTCGAGAAGGCTTAAGAATCCATTAAATTAATTCGCAAGGTATTTAGCCAGCCGTTTTAGCGAGATATTTTCACCAGTTGCGGCAGGAAGTAATAATGCTCCTAGCTCTCAACAGAGGTGCTCTCTGCTCCGCTCTGCTTGGCAAAACGGCATATCTGCAATGAAATCCCTATGCAGTTAAGCCGTTTCTGTCGAGCCGGTAGCGCGGGAGGAAGTGGGAGCTGAACATTCCGCGACGGGAGCAGAGATCCCGGAGGCAGAACTAGAAGAAGGCCGCAGAAGTTGCAGTGGAAGGAAAAATAATAATTCAAGAGCCGCGCAGAAAGCGCCGACGTAAGGGCGTAACTCAATTTCCGCGTGAGCCCTGTCCTACATAAGGATCCATGCTTTCTAGGGCTCATGTGGAAATCACGATACGCCCTTACGTCGGAGGGGCGACGAAAGAAGCGACAGAGAACAGAAAGCCGGGGAAATGAAATATCGCCAAGACGGAACATAAAGACACTGAAACCTAATGAGGGCTATTACGGAGATAATATGAAAAGCGGATAAGCGAGGGATGCGGGGGGGGGGGGCGTAGGCCGGGGGAAATTCTCAAAGGCCGCCGAGGAAACTGCACTTTGAAGCCGGGAACAAATCGTCGCCCCGCTAACGTAAGGGCGTATCTCTTATTTGTACATGAGCCGCGGAAAGCATTGGGTTATATGGAGAACAAGGTTCTTGTGGAAATCGAGATGCGTTCTTAGGTTGGAGGAGCGACGGGATGAAGTCCCTCCGAGACGAATCAGGATTGCCGATTGCCAGTTCGCATCGCGAAATTTCGCGGTTTTGGTTGGAGGGCTTTTGTGAAGAAGAGCGTAACTAGAGTCGATCCCTTTATACTGAGAGTTAAGACAATGTGAATCCGTTTCTGATTGGTTCCCGTATTTTAGGCCTCCACATTGTCACAAGCGGGAATGAAGATTACATTTTCACCGATAGCGAAGATTATAATCTAGAATGGACCGGGGAATAATGGGTTCGGCAAAGAACAAATCTTCTTAAAAATCGTACTCTAAGTGAAATTTTGATGAAAAAACACTCATCATATTCGCGCCCCGATTATTGGTCCATTGTAAGCCCCGTTGAAAACATATTTGGAATACATTTTTCAATTTGGACCTACAGATTCTAGCCCGGTTTAAAAACAACGTATGTGCCATTAATTTCCCGATGCACATAACTGTTTTTCCAGAAGAGCCAGAATTTATAAATCCAAATTGCAAAATGCAGTCCATTTGGACCGCGTTCAGCAGACAGGAAACAAGCCACATCAGCTATTGCCAAATTTAATTGGGCAATTTAATTTTGTACATGCAAATGGTTGCGCGATTGTTTGTATAAATTTCAGTGTATTTTCTGCATGGTACGAAGCAAATTCATTAAAATTTCCAAAGGAATCCGCACAAACGTTCTCCTATAAAAAATTAAATTGCCCAGCCAAATTTAACAATAGCTGATTAGGCTTGGTTCTTTTCTGCTAAACGTGGTCCATTTTAACTGTAACACTCCTGTGATGAATCGAAGCAACTTGTTTCGTTTATTAATTGTGTTTCTCCATAATCAATACCATAAAGGCAGCAGCGTTGTATTGTTTCATCCCCTTAAGTTTCACAACACCGCAGCCTCGTAATTAGCTTGAGGCAACAGGTAATTGTAACTCTCTGAGTGTGGCTGCCCTTTTAACGTGTCTTGCGCACGCTTCTTTGACCCAGAGTTTAAGTCCTCCGGCAAGTGATAAAGCGAAGCGGGGAGCTGCTGTAAAAATTTTCCGCGGAAAAATTATCACAATTACACCCCCCTCCTCCTACCTTTGAAACGAGTTAATGTGGGTCAAATGCTGCAGAATTCTGAACGAAATGTTTCGGACGGGTCACGAATCATCCCTCGGGAAGTTTTGCAAGTTCTCATCCCGAGTAATAACTCAGCAAGCTTCGAGCGGGAAGCGCACCTAAATTTGAGGTTTTCCGTTTTCTGCTCTTTTGCAAGAATTAAATGCAAAGGTTCCCACAGGAGCAAAAGGAAATGGACCACTAGACGACGTGTGTGTTTGACCCTTAGATGCCCAAGTTGGGTCAAATTGACCCGGGAGCATGCATTGCGAGTTCTC
Source organism: Bemisia tabaci (assembly GCF_918797505.1). NCBI lineage: Eukaryota > Metazoa > Arthropoda > Insecta > Hemiptera > Aleyrodidae > Bemisia > Bemisia tabaci. The sequence continues at coordinate 5,624,093 of NC_092797.1, read as the reverse complement.
GCTTCGTGTCATCGCGCCTTCGATTTTGCAGACGCAACACGGACATTCATCAAGTATGCATAGTTGTATCTCCGCGCCGTCATCAACGCGCGTTCAGGAGTTTCTTATTTCTGAACTTTGAGAGGAGCCTTGAGCAATCGCTTATCAGCAATCAGCGCGCGTCCTTTTTATTGCTCTATTTCCATATTGTGTCGGTTCCGTTTGCCTTATTTTTAGTGGTGCTGAAAAGGCTACGGCAGCATACATAGCGAGTTTTCGCTTTGTGTCATCGCGCCTTCGATTTTGCAGATGCAACACGGACGTCCGTCATTCATGAAAAGTCGTATCTCCGCGCCGTCATCAGCGCGCGTCCTTTTTATCGCTCTATCTCCATATTTTGTTGGTTCCGCTTGCCTTATGTTTAGTGGTGCTGAAAAGGCTACGCGAGCAACACAGCCAAAGATAGGAAAGGCGTAATCGGACAGCGTTTTTTAAATTTTCTCTCGAATCCGAGTGACACCTCACTAACAGCATAGAGTTGAGTATTGAGAGCTCACGCCTCACGTCTTCACGCCTTCCATTCTGCAGATGCAACACGGACATCAATCAAGCACGAATAGTCGTATTTACGCGCCGTCATCAACGCGCGTTCAGGAGTTTCTTATTTCTGAACTTTGAGAGAAGCCTTGAGCAATCGCTTGGCACTGGAAAAAAAACTCATTGGATCTAGAGTCCAGACCCTTGAAAACATTGACAAGAAAAATTACTCTTGATTCAATCAGATTTTTGCGTAAATCAAAAGGAAATCCGCTCAAATTAAGAGGCTTGGTTCTTGATTTAAGCAAAAATCCGATTGAATCAAGAGTATTTTTTCTTGTCGATGTTTTTAAGAGTCTGAACTCTGGATCTAATGTGGTTTTTTTTTTCTAGTGAAAGCCGGTAGGTTCTTCTCCAAATCATCGCTCTTTTGACGTGAATCGTAACTTTTTTCGCGATGAACTGTATCGTTCCCATAACTCCTTGCTCTCTAGGGACCATGTGAAAATGAAGCGAAGCGACGGAGTGAGCCCATCTTGATCTTGTTCGAATTCGAATGGATTATTCTACCTTGTGTGCTACATGTAGATCAACTCTCTTTGAAAACTCAGATGCGAGATGTATCCTCCCTGCTGTAATAAGGGAGGAAAAAGATGGACATTTTCCCCTGTTCAATTTCTGACAACGTTGTGTTCCCATCGCTACTTGAACTTCAAAACTAAGACGCGTACAACAACGATTTGCGCTTCGCTCGTAATTTAATGCACGCCTACCCTCTGTTGCATTTTTCACTCAGAAGTCGTGTTTTTGAACGTACACCACGTTAGTGGTGTACGCTCTTTCCCGTCGTTTTGCATCGGGTATGTTACTGATGTATCCATTGGTAAAGGCCCGCACTGCTCCTTGGGAATCGGCGCCATTTTTCGTGGCGGGAAGCAATACCTAGTTTCTCAATTTTTTTTTATGTATCATTTCTACCTTTTTTCTCCTATTTTGTCCACTTTATGTAATGCCTGCAGGCTTGTATTTGAGAAATTAATATCTTTACGCTTTAAAACTCTGCAACGTACTTTTATTTAATGACTCTTTCAAGGATCGTCAAATTTTTTGTCGTCGTAGTTCTAGAAAAATCATAGGGTACAAAGTACCCCTTCACTGATGACCCCTATATTTTACACCACGATGACAAGACATTTCTTGTATATATGTATGTTTCCTAGGTTACGCTCCACGTTTAGTTCAACAGCGTCTTGCAGCGCTCTCTTCCATCCGCGCAAAACCACTTTTACATATTGACGAGGTGCTACGGTGAACGCTCTCCAACGTCTTAACGTTGGAACCGTCGCCTTGTTTATCGTTACACTGATTCCTTTAGAAGAATTAGTGAACTCTCGGCACTCATATTAAAGTTCCCAGTGTTTAAGTATCGTCTAGAGTCAAATAAAAGTCGATTCTCTGGCATTTTTCATAATGGGACAATCAGAGAAATCCCACACTCACATGTATTTCGCCTTTTTTGAATTTCTCCCATAAGAGGAAAATCTGAAAATTCTCTGCGCTCTGGCAATCTCCGTAAGAACCTTATTGCTCTTTTTGATGAGTTCATTCGATTCAGAGAGAACTTGCCAGCCTCACTGCCTTAGTAGATACATTTAAAAATTCTTAGCCAAAATGACAACTCTGCACCAAAGCCATTCTCGAGGGGTGTGTAAATGTCGATACAAAATAAAAGGCTTTCAAAGGGCAATACTGGAGTGCGGGAGATTGGATTGAATTCATTGTTTGCTTCGATGATTTGAATGTCTGAATTTGTATAAGTTCTAGCCCGCAATTTCGAACAAAGCCAATAATTGAGTTATGCCCCCTCCCCGCCCAATATCGTTGCGAAAAGGCAATAGGTCCTGAAGATGGCAAATTCAGATTTGACAGGAAGCCTCATTTTTGATCTGACTCCTATAATTATACGACCCTTTCATGAGTTAGACCTTTTTACTTATGAATCAATGACCACAATCGCTGCATATCTTATCGCTTTTCTAACCAAAATGGAGGACTTTTAGGGGCTCCTTGAAAACTTCCAGTCAATGGAGACAAGGAAGAGCAAGGACTTTCAATGAATTCTGGCTCATTTTCTAAAAACTTTCTGAAAAGATTTGCCGAAGGGAAAAGTTGGAAGGAAAAGAAGAGCACACTGTATGCCAATGTTTTGTTTATTTTTTCTTTAGCAGTCAAAGTTTCCTCCTTCGCCGAATTGAGCCCAACAGTCGGCACACTCCTCCACCGCCGTGCTTAGGACAAACACCGTATGAAAGTTCCCGAGTTGCAAAATTTCCCCGGGTATCACATTTATTTTTAAAGAAATATATCGACGGTGTAAGTCCGCAGCCACGTATCTCGGTGTGTGACGTTGCAGACTTCCTGTCATACTTTATTTTTTAAATTGAAAACCACTCAACGGGAGTTCATAAAAATTGCCGCGATTTTTCTTCTCTCTACGAAGAAAATCCTGCAGGAATCCCAAGGAATGATGTCGATTTGTACTCTTTTTAAAAAATAAAACAGGAGCAGAGATTCTCAATCATCGCAAACGAAATACGTGGTTGCGGACGCACACCGTCGATATGCATGCATATTTACCCTTGCAATATTCAGATTTTCCATTGAATTGCAAGCAAAACTGTCGGACATTTTTGAAGATAATGTTCCTCATTTTCCCAGGAATTTTGTATTTTTTTGAAGGAATTATGGCAACATCTGAAAGTTCATACGAAGTTTCTCCCTAACAGGGCAGTATATGCCCATCATCTTTCATTGCACCGCGGTGCATCATGTCGCCCATCGCTGGCCATCTCGGACGTGCATTTATCTCCGTCAAAAAACGACTCAATTCGTCGCTCCTTTGACGTAAGGGCGTACCTCTATTTTCACGTGAGCCCTGATATACATGGGATTATACGAAGAACAGGACTCACGTAGAAATGGAGATAGGCCCTTACGTCAGAGGAGCGACGAATTTTGGCCACCGTCGCGATTCCTTTTTTTCCTTTTCACACCATCCGATCGTTGATTGTGATCAGTGGCGTGGCGTGAATTGCGATGTATCGATCGTGATGTCATTTAAAACTATGGTAAAGAATCGATTATTAAGGTGCTCCCTGCGAACACCCTGCTTATCGATCTTATTCCATAGGATTAAATGGCATAACAATCGATGTATTGCAAAGCACTCCACGTCACTGATCGTGATGCCTTGAAAAGTCCTTACAAACATTTGAATTTTTCCTCAGAATGGACCACTAGACAGGGTACGAATTTTAGCATTCTAATACATGTTTCTAAACCAAAATTTCACGTAGAACACGATTCGCGCAACAAAAGTTACTGAAACCAACTCTTAGCGAAGATATTAACGTTTTTATTTCACATCAGTTACGAGGAATTTGAATTGCCCGCTCACAAGAAACTCAAAGCTCTACGTGAGTCAAATCGAGCACTACAACGGTTTCAGCAAGCTTCTCAATCGAGCAATGTTCATTTCCCACCATGTGTTGTTCAAACTATAAGCAATTTGCTATAGCTGAGCCAAAGCGTCAAGACTGAGGTTGCCAGATTTTTATATCGCTGAGACGTTTATGGTAACGTTTAGCGCGCGATGTGAATCACTTAGAGCATTGAGTTTTCATGAGCGGGTGGTTTGAATTCACGCATCAAGAATTATTGAATATCTTCGTAAGGAGTTAGTTTCGGTAATTTTCGTTGTGCGTATCGTGTTCTACGTGAAATTTTGGTTAGGAAACATGTATCAGAATGCTGAAATTCGTACCTTGTCTAGTGGTCCATTTTTGGGTCGTTGGATTTCCTATATCAGGATTATTGCCAAAATTCGGAAGTTTTCAAATCCCACATTTTCTGTTGGTTCTCTTGACGACCGCTCGAAAAATCAGCGCAATTCCAGGCGTTTTTCATTGGCTTAGTAGCAGTGACGAGGTGTGAACGGTCGCTTTTCGATATTTCCTCACTTGAAGCTAAGGTAAAGAATCGATTATTAGGTTGAAGGAATTTTCGACAACGATTTTTTGTCCGTACACCTGGTTCTTCTAGTACTTCATGTCCACCCGTTTTTTCGGCAGGAGAGCTCATGCCGTAGCACCTTGATTTATTCCGCGAGGAAAGTTTCGTACTCTCAAAGGAAGGCCGCCTATCATTCTGAAAATATTGGAGCGCCTTCGATTTCGTATGATACTGTGCAACACATCTGTTGTGAAATAGTTGCTTGCGGCGCCGTGGCACGCTGCGGCGCGGCGCGGCTGGCCAACTCCCAACGCGCATTGACGCCTACAAACCTAAGGGGATACTTCAAGCATTGCGCGTTGCGTGAAGTATCCCCTTAGGTTTGTAGGTGTTAGTGCGCGTCTCGCGCCGCGCCGCGCCGGTAGCATGCCGCGCGCCAGCCCGCTCTGTGTTTGGCTGTAATATTTAAAATCGCGGAGTCGGCGTTTTACAGCTCATGATTTTGAAATTTTTGCACACTCTGCATAGATTTTCCTCATTTAAATTGATGAAAAAAATATATATCCAAGGAAAATATAAAATGTATTTTGTAAATATTAAGGTGGTTCCGTGTCAAATTTAATGATTCCCAAAGCCTTATAATTTTTTCTTTTACATTTTGTGCATTTACTGTGCTGCAGCTTGGTGTACGCGCAACCAAACGCTCAAAATGGACCACTAGACAAAGTACAAATTTCAGCATTCTGATATATGATTCGTATCCAAAATTTCACGTAGAACACGATACGCACATCAAAAATTACCGCAATCAACTCCTTACGAAGATATTTTATGATTATTGATGCGTGAATTCAAACCACCCGCTCATGAAAACTCAATGCTCTACGTGATTCACATCGCTCGCTAAACGATATAATGACAGGGTCTGCGCTATAAAAATCTGGCAACCTCAATCTTGACGCTTTGGCTCAGCTATAGCAAATTGCTTTTAGTTTGAACAACACATGGTGGGAAATGAACATTGCTCGATTGAGAAGCTTGCTGAAACCGTTGTAGTGCGCGATTTGACTCACGTAGAGCTTTGAGTTTCTTGTGAGCGGACAGTTCAAAATCCGCGTAACCAATGTGAAATAAAAATGTTAATTGCCTCGTTAAGAGTTAGTTTCAGTAATTTTCGTTGCGCGAATCGTGTTGTACGTGAAATTCTGGTTCAGGAACATGTATCAGATTGCTTAAATTCGTACCTTGTCTAGTGGTCCATTAGACGTATTTGATTCTAGAAGATCGATGCACGTACGGGTTAAAACTAATGATTGCGTGCTCTTTGGTTTTTTCCCCTTTTTCATTCATTTTTATATAGTTTCTTTCAACACAACTCTTACTTTACGCGTGGACGTAAACTACTGGACAAAACAGGTGCGTGGATAAAAACTCGTTGACGGAATGTCCTAAGACCGATTATTAAGGTGCTCATTGCGAACCTGTTTATCGATCCTTTTCCATAGATTTAAATGGCAGATCTATCGACATATCGCAAAGCACGCCTCGCCACTACTTGATAGACAGTGCGACGCGTCGGAATGCAGAGTCACGCTTTATCTAATATCTTCTCTATCGATGGTGAAGTATTTAAAATCTGCCCAAATCCGTCCCATTTTGCCCTTTTGTAGAGGAGCTGACCCGATGCGTGCGTTTTCTGTACCAAAGACGTTATAAGGATTCTATGTTAGCGTGGAGTTGGGTCCCGATACGGCGCGGTGATACCAATATTTAAACTCTCGCGTGTTGCATAGTATCAAGCTCAATTGAAAGCGCTTTACGTAGGCTTGATAGACAGTGCGATGCAATGCGGAGTTACGCTATCTTTTCTGTCGATGGTGACTCTACGGAGGCAATTACCTTAAAATATTTCTGAGGCTCGTATGGATCACGTCCCGCATTAAATACGCACCCCAAATAATTGTGGTTGTACCCCCAATAAATTAGGTTAATAGCCCCATTATTGTGCTGCTACCCAAACTTGAGTTGTGGCAATCTATCGGGAACGCCCATATCATGCAACAAATTGGCACAAACAGTACCACAATTGAGAATTTGCAGGTGTCTGAAATTTCGTAAATTCCATCTTTAAAATGGACGTATTTCTATCAAAAGGAACTAAGCGCCATCGGGGGAGGAAGGGAGAGGGAGGCTTGGATTGGCGGGTGTTGCAGAGCGCGATGTTCGTTCCGTCCACTACTTGCAATGCTTTTCCATGGCGCTTAGTTCCGTTCGTCACAGCGCGCTATCCGGGATTCTAAAATCCTCAAAAGGAACTCAATTTGGCGCTCAGTTCCGTTTAACAGAAATACGTCTAAATGATACTGCTAGGAAAACTGAGTCTGAGGTTATCCTTGGTTTCTAAATTTGACAATTATTGAAGGAAATATGACAAAATAACCTAATTTTCCAAAATACATGTGTTCAAATGGAAAATTCCACCAGATGACGCCATGAGGCGGCCCATTTATTCTCACTTTTAAATCTATTTTTCTCCAATTTCCGATGTCAGAAAAAAATACTAAAAAATAATGCGATCTTAGCTTCTTAAGCACTCTCAGACGAAGCAATACAATTTTTGTGTGCAAACTTCCCATTTTAGGGGATGACCCCTTACACTGGAAAAAAAAGTCGCTTGGATCTAGAGTCCAGACTCTTAAAAACATTGCTAGAAAAAATACTCTTGATTTAATCCGACTTTTTCGTGAATTGAAGAGCCAAGCTTCTTGATTAAAGCGGATTTCCTTTTGATTCAAGCAAAAAGTCTGATTGAATCAAGATTATTTTTTCTTGTCAATGTTTTTAAGAGTCTGGACTCTAGATCCAAGCGACATTTTTTTCCAGTGTACACTTTTTCCCTTGAAAAGTGTAAGAGGAGAAAAGGTGTGGGGCAACAGCTCGTTGAGGTATTTTAACACTGTCACTGGATGCTCACATCAGTTTCCGATCGTCCGTAAATACCGGGCGCTCGAACAAATTAACAACTGAAACGATCCAACTTTGGAGAATTGCGAGTTGAAGTGTTTATCCAGGAACCGGGAAGTGCTCCCTCCGAACGGACGCGACGGGTCGCATTTCCCTTCGCTCCCTTCCTCCCCCACCCCCCTTTACCCCTCGACCACCTCCTCGATCGCGAACTGCTAATCTGGAACCACTTCAATCGAGCGTCAATTTTATATCGACGTGCACCGCTTGAAGGCGCCGCGCCGCGCCGCGCCACCGATGTCACGTTCCAAGTTCTCCGTAGAAGCCTAGGTCGAGGACAAACTCCGTGCCCTTCACCCGCATTTTGGGTCCTCAAAGTCAGAAAACATCAGCGGGTCGATTATTGAAATTAATAGACAAAGCTGTAGACCAAGAAGACATAAGAGGTATAAAGCAATCCTATTCGTTAAAATGGGTGGTTCTCATAGACTAAGGGGGAGAATGATAGACTAACTGGACCGCGTTTAACAGAAAGGAACCAAGCCGCATCAGCTATTGCCAAATAACTGGGCAATTTAATTTTTTACGAGAGAACGTTTGTGCGGATTCCTTTAAAAATTTTAAGAAATTTGCTTTGTATTACGGAGAATATTCACTGAAATTTGCACAAAAATCCGCACGACCATTTTCACGTATAAAAATAAATTGCCCAGCTAAATTTGGCAATAGCTGATGTGGCTTGGTTCCTTTCTGTTTAACGTAGCCCAACTGTTGGGTCTCTCGTGGGTTGCCGTTAGTTAGTCTATTACCTACCTCCTTTGTCCATTGCAACCACCCGCTTCTACCCATAGGATCCCTCCAAATCCTTTTTTTGTCTTCTTTGTCTATTGCTTGGTCTATCAATTTCAATGATCAGCTCGCAGGGACCGAATTTAGTCGAGGAAAACGAGCTTTCATGTCAAAAATAGAAAAAAACGGGTTTATAATTGGACTACATTTTGCAATTTTGGAACTATAAATTCTAGCCCGGTTTAAAAACAACGTATGTGCCATTAGTTTCCCTATGGGCAAATAAGTGTTTTTCCAGAAGAGCCCGATTTTATAGTTCCAAATTGCAAAATGCAGTCTATTTAATACTTGTCTTTTATATGGACCGCGTTACGCAGAAAGGAACCAAGCCACATCTGTTACTGCCAAATTCAATAGGAATTGTAATTTTTCACATAAAAATGGTTGTGCGAATTTTTGTGCAAATTGCACTGAATTTTTTGCATAGTGCGAGGCAAATTCCTAAAAATTTTCAAAAGAATCTACACGAATGTTCTCTTGTTAACAATTAAATCGCCCAGTTAAAATTGGTAATATCTGATGTGGCTTGGTTCCTTTCTGCTAAACGTGGTCCATAAATTCTATTTTGTAGCAGCCTATTCCCGGATCGAATAGTTTGTTCCAATGTAGTGCAGTCCCAGCTAACAGCATTGGAATACTCAAACTTCCCTTTTGCAAAATGTTGTCCAAATAGCCTACAAGATCCTTGCGTGCATATCGTTTGCTGTGAGTGGAAGGGCTACCGGAGCGCCTTCATTTATAGTGAATACAATACGGCCTTCCGCGGAGCTTCAATAGTTGCATCCACGGGTAACGAGCAACAATGTCACGGTTCGTGGCTTGTAAATGGACTATATTTTGCAACAAGGAAATAAAGCTTCTGGATCAGTTTAGAAACAACGTATTTGTATCATTAATTTCCTCATGAACTTAAGTGTTTTTACGGATAAGCCGGAACGTTTTAGTTCCCAAGTGCAGAATGTTGTTCAAATATAATTAGGAACTTTAGGCCGTATGTATTATGTATCTATGAATGAGCCAGTTGACAAGATACGAATTTAAGCATTCTGATACATGTTTCGTGACTAAAATATCACGCAGAACATGATTCGGACAACGAAAATTACTGAAACCAACTCCTAACTAAGATATTAACGTAGAGTGCTTTTCTCGCGAGCGGGCTATTCAAATTTTCCGTGTCCAACGTAAAATGAAAACATTAATACCTTAAACATTAACATCTTCATTAGGAGTTAATCTGAGCAATTTCCGTTGCCCGCGTTAAGTTCTACTTGAAATTCTGATTAAATGACAAGTATCATAATGATTTAAATCGTACAGTGTTTAGTGGTCCATGGTCGATGTCAAAAGTCTGATAATTTTAATAATCTCGGTCAGGGGAAACTTGGAAAAGTCAGGAAATTTCCTTGATAAATCTGCAGGCATTGTGGAGAGTCGGATATTCCTTATAGCTCTCGTCCCATCAATTTGAGTTTTGAACATGAATTAGCCCCCAAACCAGGAAAAATGAAGGAGATGACAGAAAAACTGCGGAAAAACTGCCTGAGGTGCGAGAATACACCCGGTTGAAGAAGAAAAAAAAATAAGAGAAAACCGTTTGGACAAGATATGTATTTGGGGCCTTATATGTAACAATGGCGGATGTAAAAAATTACCTTTTCGAATCACGCTTAAAAAACTGTTTTGGTCACGCCAAACTTTAATATGTTTTGCTCGGGCATAATGCACAGATCTCAAAGATCACATCTCAAGTATTTTCTCAAAATTTTCTCGATGCTAAAACAGTTTTTTCAACGTGTTTCGAAAAGGTAATTTTTTACATCCGCTATTGTTACTCATTTGGTCTTCATTTGGTTGTAACTATAGCTCGCACTCCTTCAATTTGAGTTTTGGTCAAGAACTGGCCCCAAAAACCAGGATAAATCAAGGAGGGGATGAAAAAATCAAGAATTGCAGACACCCTGCTTCTATCGAGGGATAACTGCCCGAAATGCGAGAAACCATGCGATAAAAAAAGAAAAAAGAAAGCAGACAAACCCGTTCGGATAAGCTAAATATTTGGTCATAACCCAACGGCTATCGGGATCCGGGCTCGAGGGTAGCGCGGGGAAGGGGGAGGGGGAGTCGCTTGATGTCGGATTTTAGATTCTACGGGAAATTCGCCGGGAATCGGACGAATTTCCCGCGCAATGCGTCGCTCCTCCGACGCAAGGGCCTATCTCAATTCCGACATGAGCCCTGAAAAGCATAGAGTTATATGGAGAGCAGGGCTTACATGGAAATCGAGATACGCCCTCACGCCAGAGGAGCGACGAATTTAGCACCCCCGATCGCCCGCGGTCGCGTCGTCGCTTAATCAATCATCCAATAGCCGATGCCACGGGGGGGGGGGGGGGGCATAGGGGACGTCGCAAGGTTGCCAGGTGGTGCACTTAAAAAGCGTATTTTCGTTTATGATCGGTCGAACCAAAATTGGTGGATCAAGCGGTTTCGTATTTTGTTTTGACGCGATCATAATTTTTCGGAATAACATCGGGACTCACATGACGGATAGAAGGCGAAATTCTTGCAAACGTTGGAGCCAAAATGTAACGTTGGAGCCAAAATGTAATCCTACAAAAAGTAGGGTTTAGAAATTACCTGATGTAGATGATGGCATCCGACCGGCAACAATTTCGAAAGTCTAACCCCAAATGTTTACCAACCCAATTATGATACCAATTATGATCTCGCCGCCATTATAGCGGCATTTTGGCTCACCGATCATCAACGAAAATACGCTTAAACAGGGTGACTACCGTCAGTGAAACCGAAAAATATCAGGGAATTCGATGATATCAGGAAAAAGCAGGAAAATTTCATGATAAATCAGCGAATGGTCAGGAAATGTTGAGTGCTCCAAGCGTTTTTCAAACATTTGATTCATCTCATTGAACGTGTTGCTTTTTTAAATCGAACAAGTGCCAATTGCCTCGCGCAAAAAATCAGGAAATCTCGCTTAAAATATTAGGGAAAATTAGGAAAATATCGGGCGAATCTGAAGTAAATGTTAGTAGATACCCTGTCAAATAAGAATACCCTAAATGGTTCTTGAATGAAAGGTTCATTTGAAGAAGGGCGTAAATGCCAAAAGTCGCGTTCCGCGAGAAAACATGAAAAACTTGATTTTTCGACGAAAGCTCATATTTCTGTTCGAATAAATCAATCAATATTCTCGACATCATCTGTAATAAAACCACGGCCACACACGTCCGAATGGGGGGAAATGCTGATTTTTCAGCACTATCTGACAACAATGCCGCGCCGCTGGCCCTCGTCGGGTGTTGAGTCGCCGCCCCCACTTTTGACTTTTTTGAGTGATTTGATTTTCATGAGCCGCAGCTTGCCGCTCCGCGCTCAGGAGAAACGGCGTATCAACGCTCGGTTTGTGCCAATTTTCCCCGATTGAATATTTATTTCCTAGAAATCTCGTGCATATTTTTTCGTGAGATTTAGAGAGACGATAGACCAAACTGCTCGAAAATTTTTCGGAAATAATAAAGGAAACAATGGACCACTAATTGGATCTCATTTAGCAAAAAGGAACCAGAGCGATTACAGTGTTGTAAACATGTTGCTTTTTCATAATTATATAAAAATCTCCCAGGATAGCGAATAGTTTTTGCCTCCCACTAAAAAATTGTTAATTTTAAAGGAAAAAATTGCGTACATTTTAACACTGTACATATATTAAGTAACTCAAAAGGAAAGGATAAGTTCGAAGGAAATTGCGCTGGTTCCTTCATGCTATAAATACGATCCAATTAAGGTATGGAGTTAAGCATTTTGATATCTACTTCCTCTTAAAAATTCCAAGTAGAACACGATTCGAGCAAAGGAAATTTCAGAAATTTTCTCCCGACTAAAATGATAACGCTTTTATTTCGCATTGGTAAGCTTGGTAGCAAGGGGACATCCCATGAAGGGATGGCGGCAGGGTGTTGACGAAGAGATGTTGCGTTGTCAGTTGTATAACCTCTTGGAAGTTAGGAACATGTGGCGTTTGGGTGTCGCAGAGCGCCTGAGTGCGTTGGAAGAGCGACTTTCATGTATGTAATTAGCATTGATTACGGAAAATTTGAATTTCCCAGTCTTCAGAAAAAAAAGCTTTTCTTTGATAAAATTGCGCACTGTAGTGGTTTTTGGCACACTTCTCAAACGAGAAGTGTGCCTTTTTCATTCTTTGATGTTTAAAGTTTAAAACAACGTGAAAATACTGAGCCAAAGCGTCGAAATCGAGCTCGTCATATTTTCATTCTGCAGAGACTGTCACCGGATCGTGTATATTGTTCGATTTAACGCAAGTAGATTATTGTTTTTCCTTTGAGCGAGTAATTTGAATTTATGCATGGAAAAACTTCAATGCCTTTGTCAGGATTTGTTAGCAGTAATATCTTGTCGTATAAATCACTTTCTACGTAAAATTACGGTAAGAAAACTTTTATAATAACTCTTAAATTCGCAGCATGTCTAGGAGTCCATCGACAGGGTTTCAATCTTTTTACTCCATCAGTAGGAATTTGACAACAGTTGAATGTTCGGACGGCGTTTTTCATCAGCTTGGCAAGAAGGCGGGAGGAACTCGATTGAAAACTCATATTCCGGGTCGGGTCTGCAGGTATGGTGTAATTTATGGAGTAACCTATAGATGCTGATTCCCCGGATGGAATATTTATTTTTCAGGAAATTGATGTTTATTTCCTCTTGAAATTCTCAGGGAATGCAGAATAAATTACAGCAAAAAATGAACTTGATGAATCCAAGAAAAAATCTAAAAAGTTGCCAAGAAAATTCATATTGGAAATTCGGCAGTGTCTTTTTGTTCGTATTGTTGTTACGGGTCAGAACCTCGTTTCCTGCACCCGTTTTTCTTTCTTTTTTTGAAATGAGAATTGAAAATTTTCATCATCCCTAAAGAAATTATTTGCTGCTTTAAAGGAACGTAATTTAACTTCAAGATCTCAAAATTGAATCAAATAATTTGATTTGTTCCGAGAATATGACTACGCCATTTTTTCCCAATATTCCTCTGATTTTTACGTGGAGTAAGAAGAAAAACTTGTAAAATTTTCAGTTAGATGTGCCGAACATTTTCTCAGTAGAGGTGCAATTTACGAGCGGATATTTTGCAGCGTTGAATCGTAGTTCCGGTTTTTCCTGGAAAAAGACGAATAACACGATTTTTCAGCCTGTAGCCTTCCTTTCCCTCTAAACACATTATACTTAGGGTGTCTATCAATTCGGAAAGTCCGGAAACAGTATCGTTTTTTGAAGGCAATCCAGAAGTAGTGAAAAAGCATTGAAATTTCGCCTAAATGTGTTGATTTATGCTACGTGTGTTTTTAAAAGCAGCCTGTAAAGTATGCAATCCCTTGCGTATTGATTCTAAATATTCAAGATATTCATGTTCTCGCTAAATCGCGATTGTGCAGCCAGTTTGACGTATTTCTATCTAACGGAACTATGTGTATTATGACGCGAGCCCTGTTATGAACATATCCTTATGGGTCTCAGGGCTCATGTCTTAATGCACACAGTTCCGTTTTATACGAAATAAGTTTAGTTCATCCTTAGGCCACCCATGAGATTCGAATTTCCAGGCTATGTCATTTTTGTCCCGATTCGCGCGTGAATTTCGAAATTTCCAGAATTTCGTCGTGCCAAGGCAATAAGAAAGTTTTGAATTTTTTTGCGGATTAAGTCCGCATTTTTGCGGGAAAGCATCGAAAAAGTATGCTGATATTTTGCCAGCAAGTTTTAAGAGACACCCTGTTCGTAATATCTGAACGGTGTATCGAAAATTAGGTCATTTTTTTACATTTTTCAATGCGATTTCTTCTTGAAAAATTGCTAATCTCATTGAACTCACCCGCAATGGAAGGAGAAAAGAGGGAGAAAAACAACCTGTTTCATCCGGATCGCCGTATCGGAGTCGAAATCAGTCGGAGGCATAAAACAGGATCAAGCTTGACTTTAAGTGCCGAGAGCCTCTCCTGAGCTGCTACTTACGGAGCTTTACCGAAATTCCCCGGAAACTAGGGAAATCTGTTTATTTCCGGCAATATAAAAGTTAGAGCACATAACCTCCGTGCGGGTTTCCGGGGGAGCGAGATGGGGTCGTCGCCGCGTTGCGCCGTTGCCAGACTCTACCCCGCGTAAAGGGGAGCTACTTTACGATGCTGAGAAGAACGCCTTATCAGCCTTCGGACGTTGCCATATTTACTGAAACGAAAACAAAACCGATGAATTCGTGCATATTTTTCTTCAAATGTTTCTGACGATTTTGTTCGCGGATCTTTAGACCTCGTGTTTTTTATTCAATATCCTGGAAGTCCCAGGTGAGTAGCTTACCTAATGATTTTTGTTGCGCACTTTTGGAGCCAGAATCCTGGACAAGCCCGCTTTTAAAAAGTCCAGTGGCGTGGTGCGCTTTGCAATACATCGATTGATGTGCCATTTAAACCTATGGAAAAGGATCGATAAACAGGGTGTGCGCAACCAACACCTTAATAATCGATCTTTTAGCATAGCATAAAATGAGGAAATATCGATAATCGATCATTTACGCCTTGCCCTTGTCACTGAAAAAGTCTAAAGACTCGAAAGGAATTTCAATCGCGCCGGAACGTCGGATAAATGATGAAAGTGATGTACATAGACTACGACAGTCAAATCGCGATCTCCATTTTCCGCCGATGTTTGTTAGAATAAAACGTATTTTTTTGTAAAATTGTCGCTTGTTCACTACAGATTACAAGAATGAGATTTGATTCTTTGATTCTGAAGACATAGTTTCGACTTTCCTAGTGCCTTCATGCTCGAGGAGTAGAAAGACATTTGCCAGAAGTCGTAGAAACCCGTGCTAGCTTCTGATCGGTGCCGGATGACATCATTCGGTTCGACGCGTTTACATCTGCGAATCGCTTTTTGAACTGCGTATTTCTTGATTGCAGAGTTCCTTTTACGCGTTTTGAATGTACGCATCGTGTTCTACTTGTCATTTTCTTTCGGAAAAATGTATCTGCGAGCCAAGTTTCGTTCTATGGTTTAGGGACTCATTTGATCTAAAATATCTGAAAATTACGATCAAAAATGCGCATTTATTTCTCTAAAAATAAATATTTTATCGGAGAGATTTGGCAATATTATAAGGCTCATACGACGTTTTCCCTTAACAAAGCAGTACTGCACCAGTCGTAAAAACCGGAATTTACGGCCGTCTGACAGACAAGAGCCACCCTACTCTCCGCGTCCATTACTGTTGATTTCTGAAGCCGCCCTGCCTCAATCCAATTTTCCGGACTGGGCTTCGCACGTCGAATTTAATGCTCTTTTTACGTACCGTATCAGCTCGCATTATACTAATTTACTATGTACTCTCTGCGTGCGATATCAGTGTGCATTATACTGATTTATTACTAACTCTCATGATCGATGATAAGGGGCCACCCTTAAATTACTCAACGCTACGGGGCACAGTGAATTGAGTCAATAGGAGAAGTCGGACAAAATTTGGAAACTTTAAACGCCCATAACTCCGTTTATACAAAACTTTGAGGTTCTAAAAATGGTGCCATTGGTTTCCTCGTGAAATTTTCCTATAGTAGCACCGAGCACCCCTTGAAATTCAAAATGTGACGAAATGAACATCAAAATTTGCAGTTTTGGTCAACAATTTCATGTCTGACTTCTCTAATTGGCTCGATCCACTGTGTTGAGGTGCATGGCCGACACCAATTCGCCAAAATACATGCGCCTGGACGAGATTCTAACCATTTCTTAACAACCCAGCGTATTTAGATTCACGATTTCTTCGCGTTGATTAAGATCGCTTTGGTTGACCTTGTGCTCCCGATTGCGATTTGCGCGCGGAAGCGTCGGCTATGTTGGGTATTTCTACTGCAAAAGAGAACAATGGAACGATTCCTCTAACGAAATGCTCACCCGTAGTGTAGTATCGTTTTTGAAGTGGGGAGCTCAAAAAAGCGCAAACTTACGTAGATTATGAAGTTAGAAGTGCATTTCAGAATTTGCCGATGCGCTCTTCGAGATTTTTTTAGACATTTTCTGTGAGAGACTACTCTTATTTTTGCACTAGCAAAAGTTTGCAACAGGCGCACTGCACGAGCGCGTTCGGGCGGCACGTCGAGCTGCAAGTCAGGCGGCCTTGCGAGCAGCGCGGCATTTAAACGCGCTTTAACTAGAAAAAAATCCATGTCCGAAAGTTAGAGCAACTTCGGAATGTCAACAAGGCTGGAAAGCAGGGAAAAGTTGGGACGGAAAATTTTAATTAAAAGTGTCAGGGGAAAAGTGAAATGCCAAGACGTTAAATTAAAAGACGGAATGCGTCTCTCTCTTGCTCGATTGTCTCTATCTTTTGAGTCTCTCGACCCTCCTCGTCGGGAGGCCCGTTTCAGCAAACTATTTTTATTGGCGGATCCAGCAATCGGCAACATTGTTTTTTCTCCATTTAAACCTATGGAAATGTATCGATTCTTGGAGGGGCTAGGAATCGATTATTTAGCATAGGTTTAAATGGAGGGAATCCGGCGTTGCCAAATTGCTGGATCTGTCTCTTGACTATTTTTTGGAGGGAAACTGAGAATTTCCAGGTCATTTTAAAAATTACAACGCTATACATTTCTCATTTTTATGCACTTCGGTAGTCAACCTTTTTTATCAGGGAAAGTTTGGCTGAGTCGGTAAATCTTCTCCTGATACTAACGTTTATTCCCCTCCACGCAATTGTTCTCGCGACTCTGAAATCTGGAGATGATCATTCGAGCATAAAATTGGGTTCCTGACACCTTGAAATATCCGTAATTTTAATTAAATTTTCTTCTAATTATCAAGGCCTTTTGGTTCGATTCCTTGATCAGTGTGGCAAATCGTATCTTGCATCGTGAGGTAGGGCATTTTCCCACAAAATTAGAACTTTGGCCATGAGATTAGTAGTGTGGTTCAGTGGCGTGGCGTGCTTTGCGATATATCGATTGATCTACCATTTAAACCTAGGGAAAAGGATCGTTAAATAGGGTGTTCGCAACGAACTCCTTAATAATCGATTTTTACCACAGCTTCAAATGGGGAAATATCGATAATAATCAATCATCCACGCCTCGCCTCTGGTATGGTTTCGATGCGAAAACGCTGGATCGCGGAAAACGGTTGGAGTTTTAGAACTCTCTGCTCCCCCGAGCAAAAGTTCGGGTGTAAAAACTGACTCCAAGTATCGGAGTGAAATTCGCATCATATAAAAAATCGAAATCGACCATTCAAGAGTCTGTAACACAGGATCCAATCAGGAACGGATTCCGCTTGGCCTGACTTTCATTTCGAACGGGCTATCCTGCAATGCTAAGGATAAACGCCGTATGAACTTTTGAATGTTGCCAAAATTCCTCGTAAAACGTTCACAGAACGTTCATTTCAAGGAAATTATGAATATTTTCTCTTGAAATTTTCAAATGTTTTGGACTAAATTACAAATTAAATCTTGTGAAAAATCGGTGGAAAAAAATTTACAAATTTCCCCAAAAATTCGTGGTTTGTCGAAGGGAATTTTACAACAGCTGGAAGCTCATACGGCAATTTCCTTCGCATGGCAGTATTATCTTGGCGCGCTTCGCTCGGATCGGGCTGTCGCACAGTGAATCGAGTCAATTAGAGAGGTCGCACATGAAATTTCTGACTGAAATTGCAAATTTTGATGTTTATTTCGTCACACTTTAAATTTCAAGAAGTGTTTCTTTAAGAAAATTCACGAGAAAATCGATGGAACCACTCTTAGAACCTCAAAGTTTTGTATAAACGGAGCTATAAGCGTTTAAAGTTTCCGAATTTGGTTCGACCTCCCCCATCGCGACTCGATCCACTGTGTGTCGCACCCCGTAAAAATCCGCTCAGTTTCCTGTTGTCCCGGGATCAAGCTTCAATTAGCAGGAGGCGAGAGAGCGAACGGGAAGGGAGGGGGAGAATGTCGTCGAGCGATTGCAGGAGGTAGGCGGGAAGAGGGGGGGCTTAGCGGAAGGGGGTGAGGGAAAAGCTCTGCCCCCGAAAATGAACAAACAGCTTTGTTGGACGTGAAGTTGGCGGAATTCAAACTCACTCGAGCCGAACTAAGCGCGCCCGGCACAAAAGTCCGCCAATTAAACGCGCTACAAATAATAACACTGCCGTGTTAAAGAAAAAGGCCGTATGAACCTTCAGGCTTTGCCAAATTCCCTTTGATAAATCACGAATTTTCTGGTAAACTTATGAATATTTTCCTTCCCATTTTTCAGTTAATTTTGTTTGCAATTTCACCTGAAGTTCCTGAAAATTTCAAGGAACAATGTTCATAATGGTCCGCAAAAATAAACATTTTATCGAAGGAAATTTGGCAACTATCGAATTTTCATACGGCGTTCTTTCTTAACACGGCAGAACAGCCCTTGCTGTTCGTTATCGACACGATGGTGTTAGTGTGGTGCACACTCCTGTGGAGTGTCTTCATAGGGATTGTATGGAAATCATGTTATCAATTTCTGATAGGCTCACACTAAGGGTCGTACGTATTCATAGTCGTTCCTGAAACAGTTCCTTTACCTAGGAAACCCGATGTGAGGGGCTTGAAGGACAATGCGCATAAGGGCGTTTTTGAAAAAATTGAGTTAATAATGATGTCAAGTAAAACTAGTCTTAGTGCATGTTCTATGGAAAATTTTCTCCCAAATTCCAATTTTTAAGCATCAAAAAGTCAGTTTAAGCTTTTTTTCTGCCATATGGATCCGTGTGGTTTCGAAACTTCAAACAGGTATTTCTTGATTTAACAAAACCTGCACTTATGCGCCTTGTCCTCCAAGCCACTCATTTACGGTCGCAGTTAGATTTTTATACTGGGGACAAGGGAGGTTTAAGGAAATCATCAACAAAGCAATGAAAAGGACAATTCAGTATGATTCAATCGTATAACTTCAGAAGTAGGCCCTCGCATTTCAAGGTATTACAATGATTTGCCCCTGCAAAAAATAAAACAATACGGAGGTGAGGTACAAAATTCATAAGTTTAACAAACCTTAAGGTAGGTTGTGTAATCTCGAAAACACCAATATAGCATTTTAGGCCATTCCTGCCATCTCGGGTTTTTGAATTTTGAAAATTCGACTGAAAAATCGACTTTTACGATAGAAAATACCCCCTGACACCAAGTTTTTCAAACAGCAATCGAACAGGAGCCGATTCCAATTGTGAATATTTGAGTTGAGTTCTAGTTTTCCATCAAATAATGCCACCTGACACCAAGTTTCACAGAAATCGATCGTACAGAGCAGCATATTGTAGGATCAGTCCCAGTGGTAAATGACACCAGTCAATTTACGTACGTTAGGGCGCCTTCAATTTCGTTTGATACTGTGCAATACTTCCGTAGCGGAATAGTTGCTTGCAGCGCCTTGCGCTGTGTCGCTTCCATTGGATGGCAGGGCAGGAGATCATGACTACCGCTGAAATCATTACACTGTAGCGCTTACGGAGTTACACGTTTTCTCAACACCGACAATTAATTTACTTTCACACCGGAATTTGCGACGTTGCAAGTTTTTCACTGGCTATTTTACATGAGGGTAAACCAATATGAACACCTTAAAATTTGCCGTGATTTTTCCGAGATAAACTGAGCTATGTTATTTAAATGTTTCATTCAAGCCTATTTATACGTTTTCTTTAAATGAGAAAAAGAAATATGAGTAGGAACCTCCGAGCGAACAAAAATTGATCCGAAATTAAGAGCCCTCGAAGTGAACGGGTCCGAGGAGTTGGATAGCGTCAAAGCAAACTCACTGAAAATCATTGTTCTTAAAATGTGTTATTGTTAAAAGTGTCCACATTTTTTCTTCAGTATTTTTAATTTACAACTAAGGAAAATCATTTTAGTACCTTGCAAGGGTCTATTTCCAAACTCAGAAACTCTCAAAATGTCAAACTTTTCAAACTTTTAAGTGTGTAAATTATTTCGATGGTCAAAGTTCGAAACCACAGCATTGCACCTGCATTGCTCCTTTTTCCCCTCGGTAAACGAGTGCATTTAATTTCTTGAAAATTTCCTTGATTTTTTCTCTCTGTTAGCAGAATATTCTGTAGGAATTCCGAGCTATAGAGTTGACTTGTTTCTCCTCGCAATTATAAAATATGAGCGGAAATTTTGAAACGGAGCATTGGGGATACGTGGTTACGCTTTTTAGCCATCAATATGTAGTTCAAAACAGGTCTTTTTGTAAACTCCAGCCAGAGCAAAAAGAAGCAACTAAAACTAGTTTAAAACTATATTTTTTGAAAAATTCACAACTACAATGTCGCACCACATAGTGCAATACAAAAAAAAAAAAAAAAAAAAAAAATCCAACTTTAACGCATAAAAAAGTGAGTTTATGCTTCCTTTCCGTCATAAGACTCCATGCAATTTTGAAACTTTAAACACGTATTCCTCGAATTAGCAAAAAATGCACTTATGCGGCTTTTCCTTTAAGCCCTCAAATACATCTTCCTCTTGCTCTAGCTGAAGTTTGCAACAGGCCCATTAGTAGTCTATGGGTGCATTTTTTTTACGATGTTGCACCCAAAGGTCTGAGACACAGAGCTTAGCTACAGAGCAACTTTACAAGCCTTTGTGCTCGTGCCGGAATAGGCCAGAATCCGAAGCTTGGCTGGAATCATGGAGAATTGATTGCTCGGGATTCTTTTGAGGGAAGCAACTTGACTTTGACCGGCTCGTTGTCTTCCGCCCCGCCCGGCCCCGGCTCCGGCCGAGTCGTTATTTTTTTGTCGGCTCTCAATCGACCTGCCTCTCTTTTCTGTTGCAGTCTGCAGTTTCGTCGTCCACAAAAGATGTCACGAGTTCGTGTCCTTCACCTGCCCCGGAGCTGACAAAGGCCCAGACTCCGATGTAAGTTCCTTTCTTTCTACTCCCATTAACTCAATCGCAAGTTCTTCCTCACTCTATCAACATTTGACCTTTGTGCCATCGGGCTCTCCCATCCCTCATGCAGCTTTCCCGGCCTACATTCTCAGCGGGCTGATTATTCAAATAGATAGACAAGGAGAAAGTGGAGCGATCCTATTGGTGGAAATGGGTGGTTGCGTTGCACGAAGGAGGTGGGCAAGAGACTGAATAGCGGCAACCCACGGGAGACCCTATAGTTAGTTCAGTTTGTCCTGCCTTAGCCTACGAAAACCACCTATTTCAACAAATAGGATATCAATTGGACCGCATTTTGCAATTTGGACCTATAAATTCCGGCCCGGTTTAAAAACAACGTATGTGCCATTAGTTTCCCTATGCACATAAGTGTTTTTTCAGATGAGCCAGAATTTATAGGTCCAAATTGCAAAATGCAGTCCAATTGCTGTATGATATTTTCTCTATTGCTTTGTCTATCAATTCTAGTCGTAGGAATCTTCGTTTCCCATGATACGAAAAAACGTAACTACATTCCAAAATTTCGAAATTGACTCGGAAAATTTCATATATGTATTAACTGAAGTACAATTGTGGAATTTCTGTCCAAAATTTTACTCATTTTTGGTGTAATCAGAGAAATGTATGGGTGAAAATTACAGTCCGAAATTCCCAGCGGTTTCTTCGTGAAAATGATATTTGTAAGTGGAAATTTTGCAACGTTGAAATGAAGTTATTTTCTTTCGTCTGGGAAATTTGACGTCATTCCAATGTTCTTGCGGCTTTTTTTCTGTGTATAATTGTAATTCAAGACGACTCTGACCATATTTATTAGCAAGCAGAAAATAAATGGTTCTGTGTCTTTCTTAGAACCAAATTTTCTTGTTGATTCAAGCAACATTTCGATTGGATCAGAGTTCTTTCCATAGTTAAGCATAATTCTAATTGATTCACTCGTAAGCTAATCGCAATACTGCAACTAAGCGTTACCCGCACTTTTAGTCGAATCAGTTGTATCTGCGAAACTGATTCAACGCCTTTGTGACTCGGAATTTAAACAAAAATGTCTGATTCTGCGATGTAATATTTATAAAATGGTCAATTAGCGCAATCCAAATACATTACGCATAAACGTTTACTTTATGTCTGTATTGATCTGGAAAGGTATAGTAATTATGTTGATATCATCGATATGTGCTTCATTTTACTCTATCTGCGACTATAATAATCGCGAAGTTTTTTAAGTCTTTATATTTTACCATTTCAACTTCACCGCGGTACTTGTGGTTTAATATTCTCCATTCATAGTTCTTCATAGTTTTGTAAAAGTGTGAATACTTATTTTTATGAAAGTCTTAGGGCTGTAAGTATTGTTGCGCCATAATCCCCTTTCCTCGCACCTACGAATTAACCGGAGGTTCTAAAAGCAAAGAGTTTTTCTCCTTTTTTACGTTCTGTTGGTACCACGTAGTAAGCGCAGGTAATCCAAGCTCGGTTATGAGTCGTTGCTTCAAGGTTTAGCCAATTAGGGGCGCACAGTGGATCCAGTCAATGGGTGAGGTCGGACAAAATTTGGAAACTTTAAAACTTTATAATTTCATTGAATCAAAACTTTGAGATTTGAAAAGTGGTTCCGTTGGTTTTTTCGTGAAATTTTCTTCCAGGAGCACCCCTTAAAATTTAAAAATGTGACGAATTAAACGTCAAAATTTGAAGTTTTAGTAAAATAATTCATGTCCGATCTCTCCTTTCGACTCGATCCACTGTGAGGCGCCCAGAGCGGGCGGATGTCGGGATGCGGAGATTTAAACGACGCTCGAATCCGAGTTTGATGTTTTCGGTTCCGGAGATGGAACGAGGAAAGTTCCCGTGAATTAACCGAACATCCGAACTTTTTTACGGCGTCCTTACGGTGTTTCGAGTTAATTAATACGGCTCCTCGTTTCGCCAGATCGCGTGAAATAAGAGTCACAAAACTTAAGTTCCGTTCCGCAACTCCCTGAACCTGCGGACATTTTCCCCGCGCTCAATCCGCTCGCTTCTCGTCTTTTACTGTCTTGCTGAACAGATTTTATGACTGAGAGATGAGGCGTCGTGTTTTGCAATCTCCTCAGCTTGCAGTTCGTAATTTGTAGCTCCGTGCGCTTACATATTTAAACAAAACATTATTTCGTTGCACCTGTGGCGTAAGGGTGTATCTAGATTTTCGTATGAGCCCAAGGAGGCATGGATTTATATGTAAACCAGGGCTCACGTGAAAATTCAGATACGTCCTTACGCCAGAGGAGCGACTGTTTGTTGACTGACAGTTGGCTTAGAGGACAAGGCGCATAAGTGCAGTTTTTGGAGAAATTGAGGTATTAATGATTTCAAGAAAAACTAATCTTAATGCATATTCTGTGAAAAATTTTCTCCCGAATCCTAATTTTTAAGTATCAAAAAGTCAGTTTGAACTTGCTTTCCGCCATTAGGATCTATGTAATTTCGAAACTTCAAACACGTATTTCTCGAAATAGCAAAAACTGCACTTATGCACCTTGTCCTCCAAGCCCCTCATTTCTGGCTGCAGTTAGAGTGCGGTCTTCGATTGAGATTAATTTTGCACTGAGAAAAATTACGGTTAAAATTACCATTTTAGTGGTGGTCTACATGAATTGAGAATCAGTTGTACCCGCAACCAGTAAAAGCTTATTTTTTACTAATGAATCATTTATTCACCAACGTAGAAGTAACATTACCAATATTTTTAGTTATTACTGCTATTAGTCCTTAGATGCTTAAGTCGGGTCAAATTGACCCTATGGCTTGCTAAAAACAACACTTCCCCCGGAGCCGCGGATTGTATGGAGTCGACAAAATACATTGTAAAATAAGAAACACACAAAAAAATGAAATAGAAAGGAGAACAAAATCGAGTTTCAACGCAGCCAGAGATAGGAGAGACATAATCAGACATAGTTGTGTAACTCCTCTCCCGAATTGGAGCGAATAACCTCATTGGCAGTATCGAGCGGAGCGTCAAGAGTTCACGCCTCGCACCATCGCGCCTTCAATTTTGCGGACGCAACACGGACATCCATCAAGCACGAATAGATGTATCTCTGCGCCGTCATCAACGCGCTACCTTTTCCACGCTCTTTTTCCATGTTTTGTCGGTTTCGTTCGTCTCGTTTGTAGTGGTGCTTCAAGGGCTACATGAGCATCACTGCCGAAGATCGGGAAGACGTATCCGACCTCGTTTTGTAACTTTTCTCCCGCATCTGAGCGACACTTCATTGGCAGCATTAGAGTGTAGCGAAGCACATATTCATTTGACCGCGGAGGACACTTTCTTCCGTCGGCCTAGCGGTGCTTTAAGAATACTTATTTTCGATAAATTTTGAAAATTTTGCGGCTGTCATGAAGAAAAGAAACAGGATTCTCGGAGATATGCACAGATCGGCATGATTAACGGCAAGTTTAAACGGGAGTCAGGCTATGCCCGTTACGTGCCCGAATTTCTGCCACGGCGGAATCTGCGGCACTTGGTCGCTTTCTGTTTAAGCTGTCACGTAACTTTCATCATTGGAACCTCCTTCGAGGTCCCTTTCTTTTTTCTCGAAAAAAGGATTTTTTTCTCATTGGAAGTCTGACATCGTGCTTTACTCTAATTTCATGGTTTTTCGAGGGTTATTATTTTAGGGTAGATTTGTGCGACTCATGCAAAAACGACCAATGTCCAACTCTATTCACTTAAAATTACTCAGCACTGGGTGGGAGTGGGGAAGGGAAATAGTTGTGTGCCTCCTCTTCAACTCCCTACTAACATACATATTCTTTGTCCTCCTTCAAAACGTCAATTTTAAGGCTAGTATGTTGACAAGTTTGTTGACTATTGACAAGTTTCATGTACTAGTGATAATCTATATAGAAGTGAATGTGACAATACAATGTACTCTTGACAAGTATGTTGAGCCACAATATAGCAATCGCATGTCATGGTTAACATTGGCATTGCTGGGCATTGGTTGGTTGCATTTATTGGTTAGCCTTTGGATACGCTAATTTAAATAAAATAAAATAACAACAAGGCCTCCACAGTTTCTTGCAGTTTACCAAAAATTGGTTTTTCTAGACATCGGATGTTTTCGCACGAGTCAATTCAATATCAAAATGTAGTCAATTTCACACGCGTTTAACCTGAAGGAAGTGATAATTTTTCAGCTTTATCTGACAGCAATGGTCGAGGTGCGAGGGGCTGAAGAGGTGTGCTTAACTGTGCCGCCGCGGCAGAAGTTAATTCGCTTCCAGTGTCTTTAATAGCCGGAGGATTTACAAGTCGTAAAAATAAAACCCGCCCTAATCTTTCAAGTGTTTTTCTTCCCCGATTCTCTCAGCTCTGAGTTTACGTCCCATCGCTTCGCAGGGGAATATTTGAACGTATTTCTGCCAAAGAGAACTATGTGCATTAAGACATGAGCCTTGAGATCCATAAGAATACATGCTTAACTGGGCTCAACTCATAATGCACATCGTTCCGTTTGGCAGAAATAGTCCAATCCGGTGTACCCGCTCGTATCCTTCAGATCCGAATTAGAGCTATCTTTTTAAAAATGTTTTACTGTTTTTGTCATTGTCTCGTTGTAAAATCAACAACAGCATGTAACAGTATGTGAGAGAAAGAACCAAGAAGTCCGTAATGGACCACCAGACAAGGTACGAATTCAAGCTTTCTGATACATGATTCTTAATCAGTATTTCGCGTAAAACTTAATTCATGCGACGGAAATCTCTGAAATCAACGCATAACTATGAGATTAACGTTTTTAGTTTACATTGATTGAGAGAATTTTGAATTCCCCGCTCACAAGGAAAGCAGTTGTCTACTTGAATCAAAGTTCGCTCTGCAACGGTTTTGGCAGGTTTCTTAATTGATCACAGCGTTCATCCCCCGCCCTGTGTTGTTCAAAGTGTTAAAACTCGCAACAGCCGAGCCGAAGCACTGATGTTTAGGTATTCATGTTTTTCTTACGCAGCCACTATTACGGTAACGTTTAAAGCGTGATTTGACTCGCATAGATTTTTGTTTTTTCATGAGCGGGGGGTTTGAATTCAGGCGTTAAGAAACATTCGATTTCTTGGTCGGGAGTTGATTTCAGCAATTTTTATTGCGTGTATCGTGTTCTACGTGAAATTCTGAAGAGGGAACTCACAAGAGAGTGCTGAGAGTCATACCTTGTCCAGGGGTCCATTCATTGAAAAAGCTCACCGTTCTATTGCTGATTTAAAATCATCTAATATGTAACATCAAAACGTAATTTAGACAAAAATTGAAAGTTTTGATAAATACGTCGTTTACCTCACGAAATATCGTAACTCAATTACATTGTCGCCAAATTTCTCATCGCAAATCACATTTTTGCCGGGAGAATCTTGACCATTTTCAACTGAAAACTCCACCGATTTTTCTTCAGATTTTATGCAAAAATCAGAAAAGTCTTTGAAAATAATTGCACATGTACGTTTTTGTAATATAAATTGATTTTTCGAGACAACTTGGCAATGTTGGAATGGAGCTACGTACCTTCGTCCGAAAGTAAAGCGGCAAAACTTCATGATGAATAAAATCTTGAAATTTAATTTCACGTGAAATACTTCATGACATGTCAGAAACATATGGAACACTTGGACAAAGACCGGTTCTTTTTCATGTTTCGCAAAGAGTAAAAATTGTGACTTTACCTCTATTTTTGTGTGTTTGAGTACGGGTTGCATACTCTAGCCCCGGGAAAATATGGAATACTTGACATCCCCGTGAAATTTCATGAAATATTCTCTGAAATTTCCAATCTTGTTTTTCTTTCTTACGTTTCATGCCACCCTGACGAATAAAGTGGCGGATAAAATGCCCCGATTCCGCGAAGAGAGAGCCTCGAGATCCCCAGAAGGCAACAACGGCTCGAGCCGAGATTGTCAAACATGGCGGGCCTTTTAATGCACACCTGTCGGAAGAGAAGGAGCAGGGAAATGCTTTCAGGAGGAAACCTCAAAGGGTTTAGGGGGCTCCCAATAAAAAGGAAGGCCCGTCGGCGTTGCGCGTCGCCCGGCAAAAGTGAGAAGTTGAGGCGCGCTTTCCGCGGAAACGCGAGTCCGATCCCCACCTCACACAGTGGATCGAGTCATTGGAGAGGTCGGATATGAAATTTTTAATTATAACTGCAAATGTTTACGTTTATTTTTTCAAATTGTCGATTTGAATGGGTGCTACTTGAAGGAAATTTCACGAAGAAACCAATAGAACCACTTTTAGAACTTCAAAGTTTTGTATAGGCGGAGTTATAAGCGTTTAAAAATCCCAAATTTTGTCCGACTTTTCTTACTGACTCGATCCATTGTGCGTCGTAGCACAGTGAAAGAGGTTGGTCATAATTAGGAAATCTAAAAGCGGATGCCTTTATTGATATATAGCGTAGAGCAGGGTTGCCTCAGTCAGGGAGCACCGGGAAATGTTAGGGGATTTTAAAAAGTCAGGGAAAACCTGAAAAATGACGAAAATGTCAGGGAAAATTGTTATGTTAGCTTTATTTGCTTTCTCGGGTGGGTTTGATGTTTCAAACAACGAATTTTTCATGAAAACTATTCTAACAATGTATTGTTAACAATCAGGCACTATCGACGAAAACTAGAACCTCCGCCTGCCTGTTGTCAAATTTTTAATCTTTTCAATTTCAAGAACCTTCCCGCTGAAACTTTTTGTGTAAAGTTTTTACGCGATAAATGATGCCCACCTCCTGCAAAAAACAACGTTTAAACGTCAGGAAATTCTACGTTCAATAATCCTGAAAATTCATGAAAAAGGAGGGGAGTCTTTAAATCCAAGGAAACTTCTGTAAAAACACGCCCTGAAATTGATGTTGTAACAAAATAAACATAAAAAGTTCCATTCGAAAATGTCTTGTCCAACCTCTCCTAATGGCTCGTTCCACCTTGCGCCGAGACAGAAGAACATAACTCCAGTCAAACTTCCTGTGTAGATAAGCGGTTTTGCCGGCGGAAAGGTGGTGGCGTGAACGCGCTTTTTGACAGCGGCCCAGTCGCGTCCAAGCGAAGAACTCAATTATCGGGGGCGGCCAACACGGACGCGGACGCACTGCCTCGTTTTTATATTTTCTGAGCAAGAAATAAGAGAATCTTTCTTCCATCGTGCTGAGGAAAACCACCGTATGACCATTCAGACTCTGCCATATTTCCCTCGATATAATTTTTATTTTATATGAAAGTTATGAATACGTTTCTTTGAAATTTTTAGTACATTGGATGAAAGCGTGAATAAAATTCTTCGAATGATTGGAAGAAAAATAGACACATGTTTCATTGAATTTTAAGGTTTGTGAAATTTGATGAATTTCGTGTTAAAATGGGAGCTACAGAGTGAACTGAACACGAGGATCCATTTGGTTCATAAATTGATCAATTATTGAAGTGGATCTGACAAACTTACCTAATATGTCAAAAAATCAGGGTGTAGAGCATCAGGATTTTTCTGATTCTGTCAGGATTCGAAGTCAATCAAGATATAATCCCGATTTCATCAGGATTTGAAAAAATTCGGCCGTCCGATCGGATATTTTTATGCTTCCGCATACGCTTTTGCAGAACTTTTAATTTTTCTCGGCAAAAAATCAGGATTAGGAATAATTATGCGAAATCAGGATGTAGCCGTCAAAAATCAGGAAATTCAGGATTTCCCGAAGTAAATAAAAACAAGTTGGTTTTTGCAAATCGCTAGCGATAGCAATATTCGTCATGGAAACTTTTGCCTTCTGGGATATGATAATTTTAAGGTACAGTTCGTTGTAGTATCTTCAGAATGAAGGGGCTATGTAATTTTGTCGACTTCTCTTTTTTAACTTTTTTTAATTTTTTTTTCTTTGCATACAAGAAAGCTGTTATTTACCAATTATTAATTTCGTTGGATTATGTATGGTTTTTTTGCGAAGTTAACGCATTTAACTTTCAGTTTCCGTTTTTTCGGCGTAAAGTATGATATTTTTTTACTCTACGCATATGCCCAATACGCATCATAACGACGGTGAAAATACCAAACCACGTTATCTCGGTTTGCGGTGTTTAAAAATCTCCGCTCACATTTTTATTTTATTGAAGTAGACCAAAATCAATATCATTCTCCTTGAAATTTTCACAGAATTTTTCTCCGCACGAAGAGGAAAAAATCACGAAATTTTCAAGACTGGAACGTTATGTACTTTTCAGTTAAAAAATAAAAGTAGACAGGAGTCTGCGACGTCGCAAACCGAAGATACGTGGTTTTGTATTCACCGTCCGATAGTGACCTATGTGGCTTCCTAAGTTGCCATTTTTTTCATTCAAATAGATGTAACCGAAATGTTAGATTGTAATAACCTATACTACTTTCATGTCATTGCTTTTATTTATTTATTACTTTGCGTAGGTATAATTTGTTATTTTTTGAGCTGAATTTTGGAGAAAATAATTGCTTTAAGAACGTGAAGTAAATAAATTGTATTGAAAAAAGAAAATACCATCATTAAATTATTGGCGAACAAGAAATTATACATCAATATTTGGCACATCTCCCTGATTATATGAAGGATGAAATATATTAGTATTTCTGTATCAAAAAACTTATGCTTTTGTCTTCAGAGATACAATGATTCTAGTACCCAATCATTTTGTTTTATTGAAAAAAACAAAAAAACCAAAAATAAATAAAAAAAAAAAAACTACTGAAATGTTTGCCATACTATTTCCATGTCTTTCTATGTGTAATCAATAGGTACTTTTTGCTGTAACTTACGAACGTTGAATGCAAATTAACTTTATTAAATAAAAAATAACGTCATTAATTTGGAACATGTGGCTGATTATATAAGAAGGTAATATTCCAGTATTTTTGTTAACATATTAACTCACGAGAAAATGTTCGTACCTTTATCATCTACATTAATTATTTTTGATGATTAGTCAAAAACATTCAATACAACATAAAAATATTTCCATCGTCAGGTATCGAACTCCCTAATCGCCGGGTGCCCGCACCGAATCAAAATACAGCGCTATAGTCCACTAGCTAGGACGGAACTACGTGAGGCGGAGTAAAAATACATACAAAACACTCGGGCAAATGGCGGGACTTATCACAAGAGTCCTTGACTGCTTTTGGGGATGCGCTGCTGTATTGCTGTAGGAGCCGTGGTTTCGCAATGTTTTAATGCGTCTCGAGCTCATCCCACCATGCATTCCGATCGCGGCAGTTGAGCGAAGGCAAATTTGCGTATTCCATGAATTTAATCAATCAATCGAGCTCCTGATTTTGACTTCTTTATCCTAACGAGTCTCCAGAACAATTTTCCACCTTTGTACGAATGTATTATTTCTTACTTCTATTTTTCAATTTGAGGTGGGATAATGGCGGCTTCGCAAGAACACCCGAGGTAGGGGCGATCTTTTGCACCAACGTATGAAAACTGATGGCGAAAAATAACCAAATCAGAACCTCCCAAAAAAAGAATTTGTCAAAAAACGGAACTTCGTGGTTCTGAGCAGATTTACCTCAGACCACGACATCTCAAAGGGAATAAAACTCGCTGAAAGCGAATTTTAGCTATCAACACAACTTACGTAGAGACATGATTGGCTAAAAAATACAACGGTTTTTTGATACATCGGAAAATCAACCAAAAATCGGAGTCTGGGCGAAACGCGCAAGGTCGCAAGAGGTACTAGGGACATCCCATAGCGAAAGCAACGGAACGATTGTATTATATGGGAACTCCGTTCCCATGACAACAAACTAGATACCCTAGAAATGTCTCATTACTAAAATCCATTTGCATACATACATATAAGTCGCTTTACAGCACTCCCTCGCGCTCTACGACTCCTAACCTCCACTGCTCTCTTTCAAACCACAAATCTTGGGGGATTGAGCACCTTAACATTTCCGCTTCAATCCCTTCCCTCCAACCTTTCATTGGGCGCCCTCTGCGTCTTCCAAAATCTAAAAAGTAGTAAGTAAAAAGTAAGTAAAAGTAGTAAGTAGTTCTAAAATCCATTTGTCTTTCTTAATTCTAAGATGAGTTCGGCATACCATTGAGAATTCAAATTTACAAAATGAAGCATCATAGTGATCAGGTTCACTCGCAATAGAACAGTATGTGCGCAAAAAAATTTGAAGTCTCGATTAGAGTTACGGCTTTTTTTGGACGGCAGCGATACGCGTTTTCGCGCGATTCAGCGTTAATACACAGGTACTTCAATCAACTCTGCCGAGGTTTATCCGAATAGGAATCGTCTACCTCAGATAATGAGTCGCGTGAGGTTTCAAACAGAGGGATCCAACCCAGCGTGGAAGCAATCTCATTCTCGGATTGTTTCAAAGTTTTCATTGTGCCGTCTCCCCGGGAGAGCTCCAATTGAGTGCCAGGCAACCCCGAAAGCTCCATTCAAATGAACGGTTGGATCTGTCAGCCCGAGGGGAAGGGGAGCGGGGGGGGGGGGGGCATTGGAGGCAGTGGCGAGGCGTGAACGATCGAATTTCGATATTTCTCCCATTTGAAGCTACGATAAAGAATCGATTATTTAGATGTTCGCCGCGAACACCCTGTTTATCGATTCTTTTCAATTTGTTTAAGTGGCAGATCCATCGATATATCGCAAAGTACGCCACGCCACTAGATGGCGGGGGTTGGATCTGTCAGCCCGAGGGGGGCCGGGGGGCAGCGGGAGGCAGTGGCGAGAGGTAGACGATCGATCTTCGATATATACCCCATTTAAAACTACGGTAAAGAATCGATTATTAAAATGTTCGTAGCGAACCCCTTGTTTATCGATCATTTTCCATAGGTTGGCATTGGCATGGTTGTTCCATAAATGGCAGATCAATCGATACATCGCGAAGCACGCCGCGCCACCGGATGGAGGGGGTTGTTGGGCTCGATCAGGGTGTTGAGCTTACTCCCCGTACCTTTTGTTCCGCCCAACTTTTGAAGTCTGGAGGAAACTGACAGACCTCCGGCTGTTTTTACCACTCGGTCTCCCGCCCCCCCCCCCCCCCTCCCGGGTCGATCGACTCACTTCGAAAGTTCACGGTGCAACGCGTCCCGTCAATCGGGGTTAATTGGAAGTTGCTCTCGGGCACAAAATAACTTAAATGAAAGGCTGGTTTTTTTTTTAAAATTTCTATTGGGTGAAAAACATATGAAACGAAGAGTTTGCAATTACGACCCGAGAAAAATTGGATCGTTGAAAAATGAGGATCCGGATCGTTCTAATTTGAACCAGTTTTTTGCATTGGCGTGGTGTGCTTTGCGATATATCGATTGATCTGCCATTTAAACCTACGGAGAAGGATCGATAAACAGGGTGTCGGCTACTATTATCGTAATAATCGATCCTTTACTATAGCTTTTAATGGGGAATTATCGATAATGGATCATTCACGCCTCGCCACTGGTTTTTCGTCACATCGTTTAAGGTATCCAGATTGTTCAATTAATCCTTGGATTCGAACTATTTTAACGAAGCGGCTTGCTCGATTTGAACGATTCGCTATGATTCTCATACGTTGGATTTTTAACGATCCTGAATGATCCTGAACGATTCGTTTTTTCTCGGGAAGGCTTTAGTTACCACTGGAGCCCCTTTTTTACTGAGAGTTAAGACACAAGGAATCCATTTCTGATTGGCTCGCGTAGTTTATTTCTCCGCAGTGTCCTAAACGGGAATAAATATTACATTTTCACCAATTGCAAAGATTCAAACTGGAATGAACTGGGGAATAGACGGATTTGAGACCGAGACCGGAGAAAAAGGGATTCGGGATGAGTCTTATCAAAGATTGCGAAAAATATTTACAATTTTTATTCCCGTTTGTCACATCTATGAGTCAACTTTTCTCTACCTCCTCTAATAATAAGTGGGTCAGATTGAAACAGACCGCTTTATGAATTAAATCCCTCCGGCGTTAATATTGATTATTTTAATTTCAGCCTGAATCAGTCTGATTTCAGCGTAATGTCACTCAGACATCAGACTCATGTCATTTTGGTTTAGTGTGACGTCAGAACACACGAACTGATAAGACTGCTTTATGATATGAAGTTAGTCAAGTTAGTTTGACGTCAGACTGACTAAGTTTCACCGCGGGTTATCAGCTTGCAATAGACCATTAAGTTAGATTCGACACCAAGTACATGACACTTATGACAAGACTCGGGCAGCATCCCAGTCCCTCGGTGTTTCGGATCATAAATGATCGAATAATACAAAAATTGATGGGGGAAAGGAAATTTTGTGGGAAAAATCAGGAAACCCGAGACAGGTTAATCGTTTACACTCGGGAATTTTTTCTCATCTTTTAGCACAGTAACCATTAAATTTTATATTAATTTTTTTTCATTATTATTATCTGTGATAATGGTGATTTCGTCGTAAATAATTAAATAATTAACTATAGCTGATATAATTAACGGAATGCATGATTTCAATGGAGAATTTGCAGGTGTTTGAAATTTAGTAAATTTCACCTTTAAAATGAAACCGCTAAGAGAACTGAGCACAAAGATGCCCTTGGTCTCTAAATGAAACAATTATTGGCGGAAATATGACAAAATAACCCAATTTGCTAATATCAATGTGTTTAAAGGGAGACGCCGCCAGATAATGCTACAAGGCGGCACATTTTCTGTTTTTTAAATCCATTTTTCCACAATTTTCTATTTCAGATGAATATTATGAAAGATACTGCGATCTCAGTTCGTAGAGCACTCTCAGATGAAGCAATACAACTTTTGTGTGCAAATTCTCCACTGATTCTTTCTTGCCTGGCGTATGCACTTACTTAAGCACTATTAAGATAGGAATGTATTGATAAAGGCTACACCCCTAAACATTCAACAATCCAAGCGATGAATCGATGAATACCTTTACAAAAATAGGGATGTATCGATGAAAATTTTGCAATAACTATTTGACAATCCAGGCGCAGAGTATGAACAGATAAATACGTAAATTTGGCAACGATCCGCGAAGAAACCGAGGCTGTCGCTCACACACCGGACTCCCAATTTGTTTCCTTCATCTCTGATCGCCTCCTGCTACAGTCTCGTCTCGTGCTCGCAAAATCAGACAGCCCCCTTCCTCTCCCCCCTTTCCCCGGGAGGGTGCTGATGTATTAAGTGATTCCCCACGGAAAGATCCCGCGAAAGGTTTACGCGAAGCGCATCCGAACGGCGAATAAATCAGAGCGCCTCTGTCAGACCAAGATTTGTGGAGATCGCTTTGCAAGTTGCCGGTCATCGTAAAGCAAATTCTCCTGCGAAATGCAAGCGTTCACCAGGATGATTATGAAATCGGTAGACAAAGCGATAGACGGAGAGAAAATGGAGCGATCCTGTTAGTGGAAATGGTTGGTTGTAATGGACAAAGGAGGTAAGTAGTAGACTAACGGCAACTCACTAGAGACCGTACAGCGGGCTGATTAGTGAAATTGATAGACAAAGAGGACAAACAGGATATGGAGGGATCCTATCGGTGGAAGCGGGTGGTTGCAATGGAATCATTTACCCCCTTATTCTATAAGAGCCACCCATTTCAACCAATAGGATCACTCTATACTCCGTATGTCTTCTTTGTCTATAGCTTTGTCCATAAATTTCAATAATCGGCCCCCTGTTAGTCCATCATTTTTCTCGTTAATCTGTAACGATCACTCGCTTCAACCAGAAGGATCGCCCCATTTTTCGATCGTCTTTTTGTCTATCGCTTCGTCCATCGATTTCAATAATCAGCCCGGAGGAATCCTGAAATGGTACAAGCTCCTCCGAAATGCGTCTCTTTGCCTTTTATTTTTGATCGACTTCTATTTTCTGATCAAACAATCGGAGAAGCATTCGTTAAGCTGATTTGGTTGCATCTAGAGTTGACGTTAAGACTGCCAACCCTATTTGGAATAGATTATAGTAGGTAAGGTACGATTTTAAGCACTCTGATACATGTCTTTTACTCAGAATTTCACGTAAAACACGACTCTTGCATCAAAAATTACTGATATTAACTCCTAACTTAGATATCAACGTTTTAATTTTACATTGGTTACGGGAATTTTGAATTGCCCGAGCACAAGAAACCCAATTCTCTACGT